>NW_006921631.1:13633657-13635714 GCF_000298275.1 Orycteropus afer afer
TTTCATCATATCAGGGAAGTTCTCTTCCAACAAATCTTGGGCAATTTTCTCAGTGGTTTTATTTTTCTCTTCCTGTTCTGGAATTCCAATGACATGTAGATTATTCCTTTTGATGGTATCCCACATGAACCTTAGGCTTTCTTCTTTTTGTTTTGATCTTTTTGGTGATTGATCCCTTTCCAAAGAAGTATTGAGGTATTTGTCTTCAATCTCATTAATTCTGTCTTCCATTGTATTGATTCTATTCCTTTGCCCTTTCAATGTGTTATCTATTTTTGACAATTTAGTATTAATCTTCTGGATTTCTATATGTAGATTTTGAGTCATTTCTATTTTTCATTTGTTCTGTCATTTTGTTCTTATATTTTCTTCTGAAATTCTTCTAGGGCTTTGTCTGTGTTTTTCTTGATCTGTCTCTCAATCCTTTGAAGATACCTAAGTATAATTCTTTTGAATTCCTTATTATGGAGTTCCAATACTGCTTCTTCCTTAGGGATGTTTTGGGTCTGTATCCTGGTCCCTTGTTTCTCCTGCTTTACCTTGTTTCTTTGTGTGGACTGTGATTGTCTGTTGTTTCCAAGGCATTTTGACATTTTTTGTGTTTATATTTAATAGGTGATTATATGTTGCAGTGACTTGCCCACAATTTTCATTTTCTTTGTTTTGTTTGTATGTTATCTATGCTAGCAGGGTACTGTGTTGTGCTCCTCTATTCACTAGTTGACATCCCCTATATACTCACCACCTGTCTTCTTTCCTGTTGTCAGACTCTTGTATGTCCCTGCCAACCTTGGCAAATAGATCTTATTCTTAGGTCCCTGGAATCCGAATGAGAATGCTACCACTTTAAAATTCAAAATGATTGCCACTTGTAAAGATTCAAAATGTCTGACCCTTGGTCACTTTAAATATCCAAAATGGCTACCACTTGTAAACATTCAAAATGTCTGCATCCTCAGTCACTTTAAATATCCAAAATGGCTGCCATGTGTAAACAATCAAAATGGCTGTGCCCTCTGGAGAGTGGAAACTCAACAGCTCAGGTTGTCTCCTACCTTTCTGTTTCCCTTCCCAGTCACAGGCCCCCAGTGCAGTTGTCCCTGTAGCCCCTGGTGACTAGGGCTGATCTTTAGGTCAATTCTCAGGTCCCAACACCACTTGGAAATATTCAGGCTGTTGGTCCCATCAGAGTAGCTGACAGTCTGCAGCTCTGACTGTCTCTGTACTCACTGTTTTCATTCAGGTTTTTCCACTAGTTGGTGCCTAATCCACTTCTGTCTAGTTCCTTTCAAAGCTCAGGGCTCTAGTATTACCTTCTGTATCTCTGTCAATTGGTTTTTCTTTTCTTTCTTGAAGAGAGTTTGTGTCACTTTTCTGCCTATTCCTCCATCTTACTGGAGGCCCTCAGAATTCTCCATTGTTTGATTTCTTGACTGCTGCTTCCATTGGTATTTATTGTGGAAGCAAGTAACATAAAATACTTGACAACTTCAATCATTTGTCATCATGCTGCTTATTGGTCCAGTTGAGAGGATTTTCATTTAAAAAATGAAAAGTGTAATCCATAGTGCAGATTATAATCTTTAATCTTCATTGTAAGTGCCTCAAGTCATCCTCACTTTCAGCAAGCAAGATTGTATCATCTGTGTATCATGGATTGTTAATGAGTCTTCCTCCAATCCTGATGCCACATTCTTCTTTATATAATCCAGCTTCTTGGAGTACTTGCATAGAGATTGAATAAGTACAATGACAGGGTCCTAACCTGATGCACACCCTTCCTGATTTTAAACAATGCAACATCCCCTTCTTCTGTTCAAATGACAGCCTCCTGGCCTATGTACAAGATCCTCCTGACCACAATTAAGTGTTCTAGAATTCCCATTCTTCTCAGTGTTATCCATAATTTGTTAAGATTCACATAGTTGCATGCTTTTGCATAGTCAATAAAACACAAGCAAACATCTTTCTGATATTCTTTGCTTTCAGCTAAGATCCATCTAACATTAGCGATCATATCCTGTGCTTCATGTCCTCTTCTGAATCCAGTTGAATTT
>NW_006921631.1:13636137-13636783 GCF_000298275.1 Orycteropus afer afer
ACAAAGATCCTCTTCCAAGTGGTTGACAGTAGTAGCCAAGCACCATCTATTTCTTCTGGTCTCATAGTCATATAGGCTGCAGATCAGATGGTGTAGCAGTCGCTAGGACAAATTGTTTCCATCAATTTTTGGTTTTCTTCATTCTTCTTGGCTCTGGACGAGGATAGACCCATCGTTGCATCTAGATGGCAGCTTGCAAGCTTTTAGGATCTCAGTCACTACTAGCCACAGTAGAAGGTGGAACAATGATTTGTGTAGTATGTTATGCCAATTGAGCTTGATGTCCTCTGGGACTATGTTCCCGAGCCCACAGGTTCAACTACTCAGTCCCTCTGGGTAGCTGGCTGTGACCAAGCAATGACCACAAGCTTGCCCCTTGTCAGCCCCATTATACACCCAGGAATTCAGATCATACACATACAGTTATTGGATCATTGTCTGCCAACCCTATATATGTTCTTGGGTGCACTCTCCACTTCATATAGATACCTAATATTTCAGCCTTTCCACCCATCTATCCACCCATATACCCGTGTTTGCCTTCACTGAGCATGCCATACTATATGTGCAAAAGGGTTCATCTTTGTTGTCTGTATTTCCCACGTACCTCTCTATGTCTTTCTCTTCCTCAATGCCACTATATTGA
>NW_006921631.1:13637423-13644205 GCF_000298275.1 Orycteropus afer afer
ATTTGTTATTTTCTGTCTTGTTGAACTTTGCTACTAGTGCTGGAGCAAGATGGTACCTCATTGTTGTTTTGATTTGCATCTCTCTAATAGCTAATGATCAAGAGCATTTCTTCATATGTTTGTTGGCTGCTTGAATATCATCCTTGGTGAAGTATCTATTCACGTCTTCTGCCCATTTTTTAATTGGATTGTTTGTCTTTTTTTTTATTGAGGTGTTGGAGTTTTCTAAAAATTCTGGAGATAAATCCCTTGTCAGATATATTATTACCAAATATTTTTTCACAATCTGTAGGTTCTCTTTTGACTCTTTTGGAGAAGTCTTTGGAAGCACACAACAATTTAATTTTTAGAAGGTCCCAATCATCTGGCTTCTCTTTTGCTGTTTGTGCATTTTTAGTTATGCTTGATAGTCTACTTATGCCACATATTAGGGACCTTAAATTTGCCCCTAGTTTTTCCTTGAGGAACACTATAGTTTTGGGTTTCACATTTAAGTATTTTATCCATCTGGAGTTCATTTTTGTGCATGCTGTGAGGTACAAATCTTGTTTCAGTTTTCTGCAAATGGATCTCAAGTTTTGCCAGCACCATTTATTAAACAAACATTCTCTTCCCCATTTAATGGATTATGGCCCTGGCTAGGACTTCCAGTACAATGTTGAATAGAAGTGGTGATAGTGGGCATCCTTCTCTGGTTCCTGTTCTCAAGAGGAATAGTTTCAGTCTTTCTCCATTGAGAATAATCTTGGCTGTTGGTTTTGCATAGATGCACTTTATTATGTTGAAGAGTGTCCCTTCTATTCTTATTTTGCTGAGAGTTTTGATCAGGAATGGGTGTTGGTGCCAATACATTCTTGCAACCATTTTTGAATTATCTTCAACAAAATTTTACTTGCATATATAGCTCTGGTTGCATAGTGGCTAAAGCATTTGACTGCTAAGCAGAAGGTTGGTGGTTCAATCCCACCAGCCACTCTTCAGAAGAAAAATTGGGCAATCAACTTCCATAGTGATATTGCCTTGGAAACCAAAGGAGGAGTCTCTATGAGTCAGATTTGACTAGATGGTAGATCTGACTGATAACATTGAGTTTATGATATTAATGATATTATTTGATAACTTCCACATTCTGTAGTATCACGTTTCTTTGGAATGGGTACACACATGGATATCTTCCAGTCAGTTAACCAGGTAATTGTTTTCCAAATTTCTTGGCATAGATTAGTAAGTGCCTCCAGTGTGGCATCATTTATTGAAATGTTTCAATGGGTATTCCATCAATTCCTGGAGCCTTGTGTTTTTTTTTGTTTTGTTTTGTTTTGTTTTGTTTTGTTTTGTTTTTTGCCAATTCCTTCAGTGCAGCAGAAATATAATAAGTAAAATATGTTTTTTTTTTATTTTTACTTTTAAGGAGTTATAGGTAGAGAAAAGAAAAACTTTTGATATTTGAAGTACAAGAAAGCTATCTGACCAACAAGTATTAACTCTAACACCTTTTTCTGCTATCTTTGGAATTCTGTATATTAAATTTTATCATAAAAGAGACTCTTTTATTTCTATTTTTCTCAGCACACTATAGAGAGTAATAAATTTTATATATTAAATGCATTAAAATATTAACATAATAATCTTATGAGAAAAAACGTGAACAGATTAGTTTAAGCAAACCATTAGACACTTCTGGAAAGAAAAAAACAACTAGTAAACTGGAAGATAAGTCTGAATAAACTATTCAGAAGGTCATACAGAAAGATAGAGACATAGAGAGTAAGAGAGTTAAGTCAAAAAATATAAAATCTGAAGGTCTGTGTGTCTAAGGAGTTCAACAGAAGTATCAGAGAGATAATGGGAAAGAATTAATAATCAAACATATCATAATGGAGAAATTTCCAGAATTAATTGAAGTCTTAATCTACATTGCAACAAGTCCAATTAATTTCTTGTAAAATAAATAAATCTATAACTGGAAAAAATTAAAGACAAAGGAAAATCTAAAAACTGATAGAAAAAACAGATAGATTATCTACAGAGGAAAAATTTATAAGTTGACTTTCCAACAGCAACTATGGAATTTAGAAGATCATGGAATATTACTTTCCTTGGGTTAAATAGAAATAAACACAAAACTAGAGTTATGTAACCAGAGAACTTATTTTTTGAGAATGAGAGTAAAAAAAATATTTCAGACCAAAAAAATTTGGGAGGTTTACCATTCACAGATATTTCCTAAAAGAAATCTGAGGGCTTTATAACTGAGCAGGAGGAAAATAATCCCAGAAGGAAGGAATGAAGAGTAAAAAAAAATGCTCCATATGTGGCTTTTACCTAGTCAATATTGATTGATAAGGAAAAAATGATGCATAATTTAGAGTATTTGTAAAGAAATAAAGCTAGAATAATGGACAGTAATACCATGTAAATTGGGATGGGGTTAATCAGAATTAAAGTATTCTAATATGGTTGAAATATCCAGTTAAATGGTAAAATATTAAAGCATGCTTGACTTGATTAAATATATATTTAAACTATACAGAGTATCCTTGAAAATAATTATATTTTTAAAAATCTATCTTTAAAATGAGGGGAAGGGAGAAAAACAAAAACAAAAACAAAACAACTCACTTCCATAGAGTCAGTTCTGATACACAGGGACCTCCACTGGGTTTCCAAGACTGTAAATTTTTATGATAGAAGATCGCCCCATCTTTCTTCTACAGAGCAGCTCATGGTTTTGAACTGCTGATCTTTTGGTTAACAGTCAAATGCCTTATCTACTATGCCATCAGAGCTCCTTAAGGGATCAACAATGAGGCAGAAAACCCAAAATGAGCAGTAAAAATGAATCCAAACATATCGGTAATAGGGATTCACATACAAGCTACTAAAATATTTAAAATGAAAAAAATATCTGATTAAATATTTAAAGCTGCAAATAAAGTATATTAAAAGAAACACATCTACAATATAAAGATACAAGAAGGTTAAAATTAAAAGTCAATTCCTACTCATGGTGACTTCATGTGTCAGCATAGAACTGTTCTTCAATAACTGATTTATCCTCTGAGGTGCCTGTGGGGGACTCAAACCTCCAACCTTTCAGTTAGCAGTTGAGCATGGTAATTGTTTGCATCAACCAGTGACTTAAAAAGAGAACAGGTGGAGTTATATTAATATCAGACAAATAGGCTACTTTGGTCATGTTGTGAGAAGAGACCATTCCCTGGAGAAGGATGCCATGCTTGGCACAGTGGAGGGACAATGAAAAAGGGGAAGACCCTCAATAAGATGGATTGACACAGTGGCTGCAAAGATGGGCTCAGGTATAGGAAAGATTGTGGGGCTGGCACAGGACCAGGCACTGTTTTGTTCTGCTGTCCATGAGGTCCTATAAGTTGGAGATGACTCAACAGCACCTAACAACAACGTGAGAAAAAAATAAATAACTAAAAATCTGAAGGTTTATTATGCAAAGATAAAATATTCAGATCTCTGAAAGAGATACAAATATTCCAAAGTCATGAGGATCAAATAATCAAATAATATAACCCACTGCCATCAGGTCAATTATGTCTCATAGCAACCCTTTGGACAGAGTAGAACTGCCCAATAGTGTTTCCAAGCCTGTAAATCTTTATGAAAGTAAACTGCCTCATCTTTCTCCTGCAGAGCAGCTAGTGGGTTCGAACTGCCAACCTTTTGGTTAGCAGCCAAATGCTTTAACCACTGTTCTAACAGAGCTCCTTATCAATTACTATAGGCTCAAATATATACAACAAAAATGGATAAAACTAATCATCTTAGAAATTATTCACTAAAATTTGACATCCATTTATGATTCTTTTGGAAAAATTGGAATAGAAGAAAACTTTATTAAATTGATAGAGTACCTCTAAAAAAGTCTTAAAGCAGGCATCAGGTTTTCACTTTCTTTAAGATTAGGATCAAGGCAAGGATGACCATTATTATTCCTTCCATGCAAAATGGAGTAAAAAAAGGAAAACACACAAAGAGGCAAAACCTTTGTTATCAGGGAGGTACAACTTAAAATCACAGTAAGTTATTCCATATTCTCTAGATTGCAAACACTAAAATGTATAACTTTTTAAAAGTTGGCAAAGATGTGGATCAAATGAAACTCTTATATACAGCTGTTGAGAGTACAATTTGAAGCCAAAGTTCTAGCCTCTTAGAGAAGAGTTTGCTTACAGGCATCCTGTAAGCAAATACAGGCTTTATTTCTAGAGCTTATGTGGAACTGGTAGATCCTGGCTACATGCTCTCTTGACTAATAATCTGCACTAGATGTCAGTAAACACCACACTAAAGCATCTGTAATAAGAGGAAATGCATTCATTACCACACAAAAAATGGTCGTTATGCAATAGCAAAGAGAATGAACAACAATAAACTCTAAGATCTGAACTGAGTGAATGGAGAGGTACCCAGATATAATAATAATAATAATAATGTTGTTGCTAGGTGTCATCCAGTCAGTTTCAATACAAAGTGATGCTATGTACAACACCACTTCACACTGCCCAGTCTTGCACTACCCTCACAGTCATTGCCATGCTTGAGCCCATCACCAAAGCCACTGTGTCAATCCATCTCATTAACGGTCTTCCCTTTTTTTCACTGACCCTCTATTTCACCCAGCATATATTTCTCCAGGGGTTGGTCCCTTCTGACAACAGGACCACACTGTAACAGATGAGGTCTGGCCATTCTTCCTTCTAAGGAACATTCTGGATGTAATTCCTCCAGGAGAGATTTGTTCATTCTTTTAGCAATCCATGCCATCAGCACTACAATACAAATGCATCCTTCCTTCTGTGGTCTATATTCACTGTCCAGCTTTCACATGCATGTGAAGCTATTGAAAATACCATAGCTTGGGCCAGGCTCATCTTAGTCTTCAGAGTGGTATATTTGCTCTTTAACACTCTAAAGAGGTCTTTTGGAGATTTGCCCAATGTACTACATCATTTGTTTTCTTGCCTGCTGCTTGTGTGGCCATTGAATGTGGATCCAAGTAAAATGAAATCCTTGACCACATCTGTCTTTCTCCATTTATCATAATGTTGCTTATTGGTCTCGTTGGGAGGGTTTTTGTTTTCTGTATGTTGAGGTGTAATCCATACTGAAGACTGTAGTCTTTGATCTTCATCAGCAAGTGCTTTTATTCTTCTTCACTCTTATCAAGCCAGGTTGTGTCATCTGCATATTGCAGGTTGTTTATTTGTCTTCCTCTACTATGAATACTGTTCTTTTTCAAATTGTCCATCTTCTCAGATTATTTGCTCAGCACACAGATTGAGTAAGTATGGTGAAAAGATGCAACCCTGGTGCACACCTTTCCTGACTTTAAACCATTCAGTATTCCCTTGCTTTGTTTGAACAACTGCCTCTTGGTCTATATACTCGTTCCTCATGAGCACAGTTAAGTGTTTTGGAATTCCCATTCTTCACAGTGTTATTAATAACTTGTTATGATCCACAGAGTTGAAGGCCTTTGCATAGCCAATGAAACACAGGTAAACATCTTTCTGTTATTTTCTGCTTTCAGCCAAGAATCATTTGCTATCAACAATGATCTCCTGTGTTCCATGTTCTTTTATGAGTCCGGCTTGAGTTTTTGCCAGTTCCCTGTCTGTGTAATACTGCAACCATTTTTTTTTTTTTTTTTTTAGTTGTGATTTGAGTGAAAGTACAGAGCAAATTCATTTTCCACACAGCAGTTCACACACACGTTGTCTCATGACATTGACTACAATTTACCCCAATGCAACAGCTCCCCTCCCACTTCCTCCCCATAGTTACCTCTTCCCTGTGTCCATCCCTCCATGCACTCCTGCCCCCTGAGCTGTCTCCCTGTGCATAAATAGCCTTTCTTTCTCCCATGGTTGTTCTCTCCAAGGAGTGTATCTACCTCAGGTAAATGTTCAACTCATATGCCTGTCTTTTGTTTGGCTGGAAGCCACAGGTATGGGCTCAATTCCAGACCTGAAGGGCAGCTAGGGGCCATAGTCTCAGTGGTTCCACCAGGCTCTATCAGACCAACAAACCTGGTCCCCCTTTTTTTTTCTTTCCAAATGATTTTGAGTTTTGTTCCACATTGTTCTCTCTCTCTATCCAGGATCTCCTACATGGATCCCCCTCTGAGTGGTTGACAGTCGTAGCCAGACACCATCTAGTTCTTCTGGTCTCACAGTTGTATTGGCTGCTGATCGCATGGAGTACCAGTAGCTAGGACTAATTGTTTCCATGAATCTTTGATTTTCTTCTTTCATCTTTGTTCTGGACAAGGAGAGACCCATCGTTGCACCTAGATGGCTGCTCTGCAATCATTTTTTTAATATCTTCAACTAAATTTTGTGTGTGATATTGACAATATTGTTCAATAATTTCCACATTCTGTTGGATCACTTTGCTTTGGAATGAACACAAATAAGAACCTTTTCCAGCTGGTTGGCTAGGTAGCTGTTATCCAAATTACTTGGCAGAAACAAGTGAGCACCTCCAGTATTGCATCTGCTTACGGCATTTGACTGCTAACTGGAAGGCTGGTAGTTCAAATCCACCAAATCCACCAGCCACTCCTTGGAAGGGAGACTGGGCAATCTACTTCTGTAGAGATACTGCCTCAGAAACTGTGATAGTTGAAGATGTGTCAACTTGGCTGGACTCCAGTTGTGAGTGGTGTTCCCATGATGGATCACATGACTGTGTTCTAAGCGGCCGGTCGGCCTAGGGGGAGTTTCCCCAGGGGTGTGGCCTACCTG
>NW_006921631.1:13650649-13657216 GCF_000298275.1 Orycteropus afer afer
GTTCTTTCACCTTGAGAAATACCAAGTGTTCATCCACTTTCATTTTCCAACGCCAGGTCTTTGAATATTTCATTATATAATGCCCTCTCAAGCTGCCCTTTGAAATCTTCTATTTGGCTCTTTTATTTCATTATTTCTTCCATTGGCTTTAGCTACTCTCCATAGTTAGATGATAATAATAGAATAATAGTATTTATTTAACAATTACCATGTGCCAATTGCTGTGTTAAATTCTTTCAATAGCCTCTGGGTAGATATATTCTTCTATGGAGAATGGTTAGTCATTTAAACTAGCAAAAATCAAGGAAATACTATCTTGAACTAACTTCCTTGGGCTCTGATTCACTATTTACTAAAGGACCTTTTCATTATTCATTACAGTTTCTAGAGCATCCTTATAGGAAGGAATAGATATTCAAGGTAGCTTGTCCACTCTACTCATTATTATTAAATATGTCTCTTGAAGATACATGGTATTAGCCAATTTATGGACCTCTTTATTTGTAAGAACTAATGACCTTTGAGTTTCCTCAACAACTTTACCATCTCAATTCACTGTCACATATTTGCCCTACTTTTAATTTATTTATTTAATCTAGAAACAATAATTATAATTTTGGAAGCAATATGACACAGAGGGAAGAATATAGAATAAGGACATTGAAGACTCTACCACTTATTAGCTATGTGAATTTTTTTGTTTTCTTATTTGAAAAATGGAGATCATAACAATAGTATCTACTTTACAAGTGGTTGTGAATGTCAAATGATACAATATGCATTGTGACTTGTAATATTTTTATATTTTAAAAATTTTATATTTAAAAATTTTGCTTGAGAGTCATTATCATTGTAAATTTCTAGACAGAGGGCCCTTCCCTATTATTGCTCACATACTCCATGCAAGATGCTCTCCCCTGTATAACTCCAATGTTGAGATAATAAGGCAAGGGTGTTAATAAGTTTATTTTACCAATGGAGGAACTAAGATACAGAGAGTGATAGCAACTTACCTGTATGAGTGGGCATATATCCACAGGTTTTTACTTTAGGACTGGATCTTGTAGACCATGGTTTCCAAACTTAAAGTGATTTTTAAATATAGAATTTTTTACTTCTTCAGTTCCCATCCCAAAACACCCAATTAGAATCTATGGAGTTGCATCCTGAGGATCTGTCATTTATATAAAGTTTCCCAAGAGATTTCTGCTTCAGGCAACAGTTTTCTCCTACCCAAGATCAGTCGTCTAGGATTGGTGAGTGAGAGTTCATATAAAATCACCCTGAAATGGTAGCATCCCTTATATTAAGAGAGCCCTTTTGAGGTGATTATTGAAAGGAGTCTATTTTGAAGGATTTTCACTAAGACTCATTTAGACCCAAGGAGCTCTGGATTCAGACTGACTTTGCTTTAATTTCCAGTGCATTGTTTCTTGGTAGTAAGATCTTGGGCAAAGAACTCAACCTCACTCCACTCTGAAGATCTGTTTATAAATCTGCAAATGAAAGTACAGAAAGAATGAAATGGGATAACATTTGTACAGCATACATTCCAGTCCCAGGTTTAATGTAAGCCTCTAATAAGTGAAAGGTATTCTATTATCTAAATAAATAAATAACATTAAAACTTTTACTTTCATCCCATCATATTGCTTCACTTTGTGTGGGGGTGTCTATTTACACTTAAAATTAATAATCTGACTCAAATTTCCCATAAAATTTCATTTGTCAAAATTAGTAGCGCTGGGAACCTGTTTTCAACACTCATTTTCAGGGCTGAGCTCACAGATTACCCAATTTCTTTTCTCAGTTGTTATCGTCTGAGAAGCTACATTTACATGTACATTTATATACAAATCAGAATTGGAGGCAGATGTGGAGACTGCCCTGGCTAGCATTTATAATCATTCCATGGACTGTGTCCAGATTTCAGCAGGGATGTAGCAGTAAGAAGGCAGCAGAGTGAGGTGGCTCTTCTTTGAATGCCAGTATAGGCCTGGTGTAAATTTGGTCTTATTTTAGAAGTTCCAATGACCACTCCACTGAGAAGAATATCTATGTAGGTCGAGAGACATGGTTAGAAGAAAACATGTAGTAAAATGTTAGAAGAAACAGTCAGAAGCTCTCACTGGCTTCCAGTCGGATCTGACTCCTAGCGACACCTCCTTGGGTTTCCAAGGTGATGTCACTACGGAAGTACATCGCCTAATCTTCCTTCCGAGGAGTGGCTGGTGGGTTTGAACTGCCAGTGTTCTGGTTAGCAGTCAAATGTCTTCGACACTACAGCCATCAGAGCTCCTAGTCAGAATCTAGCTATTCAAAAATTAACAAGAACTAGAGGGGATGAACAGGAATAGGAGATACCAAGAAATGGAGTGCATGTGGTACAAGATTACCACAAAAAACTTTCAGAGAAAGGTTGTCTGAGGAAAGAGTTAGTTAATTAATGCACATTTTTTGTGATCATCTTGTAGACAGAACTCCAAGATTGTGTGGGGACAAATACTCCTGGGTCTTCTCATTATAAGCTGTATGATCTTAGATAAGTTACATACCTCTCTGTGCCTGTTTCTCATGTTAAGGGAGGTGATGAATTTTAGTGCTGTGTTATATGGCTGTTATATAGTAAATGAACTAATACACATAGAGAAGTACTAGTAGATAGGAAAAATTCAATGATAGCAATTTTGTGTTATAGATATTATTCATAAGATTGTGTTTGTAAGGGAGCATATTAATTTTAAATATATACAAAATTGTATAATATATGTACATTTTGATTATATATGAACACACTCTGTGTACTCTTATAACTCTGTATACCATTTTGTTCTTTTTTCTCTAGGAAATGGTTAGAACCAGCTCTTCCTTACTCTAGTCATTTTACCATGTCCCATCACCACTCCCAGCACAATGCTGGGAAAAATATCCATGCTGTCTCCAAGAAGGAAATACAAAGAAGTGACTGAGTGGATCACTTCCCATTTGAGTCCAGAAGTATATAAAACTGCTGCTAGTCACTTAGTTAACACATATTTGCCCTCCTGGTACTTGGATTATTGCTTTAAAAGCAAATGAGACATGATTCGTAACCTTAAGGAACTGGCATGCAGTTTGGAAGATACCCTTATAAATCAATGGTTATAGGACTTGCTAGTAATAAGCAAAGCATGCCAGAGTATTATGGGAACTACTCCAAGAAGGAACATTGAAATCATGCCAGAAAATGGGGTAAGGCTTTCTCAAAAGGGTCAATCTTGAAATGAGTTTAAAATAAAGAATAGGAGTTAGCTGGATAGAGCAGAGGGGCAGAAGACTGACATGGACAATGACTGAGACAAATAACAAAGTGCTACTTCAAGAACTGGAAATCATTACAGCTAGTTCAAAGGAGGAAATATAGGAAAGGTAGGAGATGAGGCTAGATAGCAAGACAGGATTCCAGTTATATATAATCTTGAAGACTAGCCTGGAAAACAGGGAGTATTGAACATATTAAGCGGTAGAGTGAGAGATCAAATGTACATCTTAGAACACACTGCTTGTTAGTTGGAGTGAATTAGAAGATATCAGCTTGGAGTAGGAAGGCTAAGGCAATACCCAGACCACACATGATGGGGGTCTGAATTAAGTATCTGCCCCAACCAGCCAGGTGGAGACATGGAGATAAGCTTTGAGAGCACTTAACAGAGAGCAATTCTGCAGAACTGGGTGATTAGTGGTATGAGGGAGAAGGGAGATCTTGGGACAATTCTTAGATATCTAGCTTGAGTGACCCCAGGTAAGGCACCCTCATCCACTTAAGTAAGAAATAGAAGAGGATGAGCAATATTTGATCTGAAATTTGAAAATTGTTCAAACAGTTGTTTTTTCTAATACTCCCAAAGTAGAGAAGTGTTAGCTAGGAGCAAGAGAGAGCACAACACACTATGATCTTCAGAGTAGAAACAAGAAGAAGGAAGACAGAGCTTATAGGCATGGAGGTGAGAGAGAAAATGAGAAAGACTTGTATTTAATATGACTTAACTCAAATTTTTTCCCCATAAATTATTGTTGTTATTGGGAAGATGTCTCAGGGATATACTGTCTTCAGAGAAGTCAGCTAGCTGCAGAAAGGCCAGATGGATTGTTGGAATAATCTGGGAATTTTACAAATAATACTTGTAAAGAATAATGATAATACTAATAAAAAAGAATCAACAAAAATCTTGTTTGATTTTCTTCAGAAACATTGCCCTCCAAGTCAACCCTGGAGAGTTGCTCTCAAGGGGTCACTCTTCATTAATTCCCACAATCCTACTCCCTGATGGTTTGCACATGCTGTTACTTTGACCAGACTCATGTAAGGGGTAATTCCCTTTTAGCCCAGGCCTTCTGGTCTTTGCTGGCTTCTAGTCAAGAGGAGAGCTGTGAGCAGCGTGACTAGGCCAAGGCACAGAATGTCTGTTTTCATCTTGGGTCTTGGCTGCGTGCAATTCCTCCATGGGCTGAATGACTTGAATGACTTGATTTCCTGAGCAATGCTGTCTCAACCAGCAGTAAATTACACTGAACTTTTCTTTTATCCTGTTTTCATCTTCCTTAAAAAATATAATAAATAATTTGCATATATAATATAAATATATATTTATATAACTAAATATATATATAATACATATAATGTATAAATGAAAACCAAACTTACTATTGTCAAGTCAGATCTGACTCATAGCAACCCCTCCTTGGGTTTCCAAAGCTGTACCACTAGGGAAGTAGATTTCCCAGCCTTCCTTAAGAGGAGTGGCTGGTGGGTTTGAACTGCCAGCCTTCTGGTTAGCAATCAAATGCCTTAAGCACTATGCCACCAAAGTCCCCTTGTACACATATACACATTGCACATATACATACAAGCAGGAGCTCTGGTGGCATATTGCCTAAGGCATTTGACCACTAACCAGAAGGCTGGTGTTTCAAACCCACCAGCCACTCCTCAGAAGGAAGATTGGGTAATCTACTTTCATAGTGAAACCACCTCAGAAACTCAAGGAGGCTTAGTTATGAGTTGAATCTGACTCCATGGCAGTGAGTTTGGCTTTTTGGTTTTTGGTATACACACACACACACACACACACACACACCCAAGAGCTGTGGTGGTTCAGTGCCTAAGGCATTTGACTCCTAACCAGAAGGTTGGTGGTTCAAATCCACCAGCCACTCCGCAGAAGGAAGATGGGGCAATCTGCTTCTGTAAAGATTTACTGCCTTGGAAACCCAATGAGGGTTGCTATGAGTAGGAATCAACTCAATGGCAGTGGGTTTGGTTTTTGGTAGATAGATAGACAGATGTAGATGTAGATGTATATATATATATATATATATGTGTGTGTGTGTGTGTGTGTGTGTGTGTGTAAGTTGAGTTGCTCTGCAGAGTGGTTCAGAATCTGCCCGATGCAGGGAAAGAAAAAGAAATCAAAAAGCGGTTTCTAGAAAGGACCCTAGCCTTGCTTTCAAAACTTGCAAAACTCACTTTTCATTTGTTCTGGGGAGACAGCTGACCTCTCACTTTTATCCAAACTGGGTAGGGCATGGCAACCATGTAGAAGCAGGACATTCTAGGATAGGGGTAGCCAATTTAGGGCATTGAGAGCTGGGTAGTGTTTGGCATTTTGCCTTTCTTCACGTCTTAATTTCTTTCTTCTCTCTCATTAATATTTTCTTTCATTTCTTCCCATTTTCATTCTCATCCCTTCTCTTTTCTGCTCTCTATTCTTTTTAACTTTTCTCCCCTCCATTTACATTCCTTTCTTTTATTCTTCACTTATTTTCCTTTCATTTGACTGCTAACCCGAAGGCTAGTGGTTCAAATCCACCAGCCACTCCTGGGAAGGAATGTTGGGCAATCTACTTCTGTAGTGATACTGCCACGGAAACCCAAGGAGGGGTTACTATGACTCAGATCCAACTCGAAGGCAGTGAGCCTTGTTTTTGGTTTGGTTATTTGCCTTTATTCCTTCTCATTTTTCTTCTCTTTTTCCTTGTCTGTTGACTACAGTAATTAAAATGTGAATTCTGGAGGTAGATTTCTGGGTTTGACTCAACACTTCTTTGATGCATGGTCTCAGAAAAGTTTCTTAAGTTTTCTATGCTTTAGTTTCCCTATCTATAATGATAAGATATTAACATCATTTACTTAAGAGATTTGTTCTAATGATTAAATAAGATAATATAAAGCATTCAGCTAGATCTGGCACTTATTAAGGATTCCATAAATTGGATACACTACTATTAAATTTTAGGTCTACTTTGGAAACCCACGTTCTCGCCAGATATTGCTTGTCTCCATTGGTGTGCCTTAGAGATAGAGTGGTTCCTGGTTCCAGTTCTCTTAGTTATCATTTTGCATATAAAATCTGAAAAATGGATTGGAATTCTAAGTGAACATTGGGAAAGTCAACTGTGAAGGAACTGTATCAAGTGCTGAGGAGCAAGGATATCTCCTTGAGGACTAAGGTGAGCCTGACACAAGCCATGATATTTCCAATCACCTCGTATGCATATGAGAGCTGGACAATGAATAAGGAAGACCGA
>NW_006921631.1:13657506-13676174 GCF_000298275.1 Orycteropus afer afer
GTTTCGTTCTGCTGTGCATGGCATGTGCAAATGACTCGATGGCACTTAACAACAACAACAACAACATGATTGGGCCAAGCATATGCATAATGTTTTTTTTTTTTTTTCCCCCTTTGAAGGTAGATTTTTTTTTTCTTTTTTCATTCCCTCCATCTTTTTTTTTTTTTTTTAATCCTTCTATTGTCTGATTTCTAACTTTAAAATTCCAAGCACTCTTAACACAAGTGTCAGAACACAGCTTGTAGAACTTTGAGTTATGGAGTAACCTCCAACCAACTCAAGTTTTTGTTTTTAAACTGATATTAATGTGGACAAATCCTTTGAGTATATACTCTAGTATCTGACCCTCACACAAATTATCAATAATATATAGCATAAGGGTTAAGGACATGGTCTCTATATTATTCAGAGTAAGCAATGTTCTGCTGCTTTAACAAACTACCCAATAAACATGGCTTAAATCAACAAAGATTTTTTTTTTTTTTTCTCATTCACATCATAGTTTGAAGTGAGTCATAAAGGCTTTATCCATCTTATGGCTACACAATCTGGAACATAGGACCTTCAAAGTTGCCACCAAAGGAGAAGAAAGAAATGGAAAATGAATTTGTACTCCATTCTTGACCACTGGGACTGAAAAATGGCATTATTTTCTCTATTCATTGAGATGTGGACTGGTACATATACATATACATATTACTGCTACATACGTCTGCCATGAGCTCTGAACCCAAAGCTGCTTCACTTCAAATCTCACCTCTGCTACTTAATAGTAATTTGGCCTTGGTAAATTATTTAACCTCTCTGTGCCTCAGTTTCCTCATCTGTAAAGGTGGATACATGTTTAGCAGAGGCAATATTGATGATTAACATCCCTCTGTTAGTTTTATTGTAAGAATTAAATGAGTTATTCATATAAAGTGCTTAGGACAGTACCTGCTACAGGTAAGTAACAATAATGGTTTTAGAAAAATGGTTCTTGACATATATCACCTTCATAAATAAAGTCAGCACCTATTTGTTATTTATCTCATGGTCAGCCATGAAGAAGGAAGAAAGAAGGATCAAGGCAGACACTGGAGAAAAGAACATTGCTTATACCTGCTAAGAGTAGTGACTTTGAGTTTCTCTGCAATCCTTGGGAGATTCTACTATATACATGGAACAGCAGTTGCATACTCTTCTGTTAGAGTCCAATACATCTACAGTGTGAGATAGGAATGATAGTCTTATGTGTGCATGCATCATGGGGGGATGGGGGTTGAGGTTGTGAAAGATTCTTCTAAACATTTATGAAAAAGAAGCCTTGTTGGCAAGAACAGTTAAGCATTCGACTGTGAACCACCCAAAGTTTAGTAGCTCAAATCCACCCAGCAACTCTGAGGTAGAAAGATGTGGAAGAACTGCTTCTGAAAATATGACAGCCAAGAAAACCATATGGGGCAGCTCTACTCACATGGTGTCACTGTGAGTTGAAATCGACTCAACAGCACCCTTCAACATTTATGAGAAATTTGGATCATTCTGTGTATTTTTTTTTCAGGAGATGGTCCATGTATTCATTAGTTCCTTAAAAAGGTCTGTTACTTAAACATAATTAAGGTCCCTTATCCCTAATACTCTGTAAGCATGGCTATAAAAATGTGAAAGGAAATATTGAGAGGATAGGGCCCCATGACGTAATAGACACTGTCCATGACTGCAAACCTAAATGTTCTGTGATTTCTTTTCCAGGGAAGAAAATTGACCAAAAGGAGAAGTTCTGGCAGGAATTCTATCTTCCAGGAATAATGTTGTTGTTGTTGTTGTTATGTGTTGTCGAGTCGGACCCGACTCATAGTGACCCCTCCTTGGGTTTCTGAGGTGGTAGATTGCCCAACTATCCATCCAAGGAGTGGCTGGTGGGTTTGAACCACCAGCTTTCTTGTTAACAGTCAAGAGCCTTAGACACTACACTACCAGAGCTCCAGGAATACGTAGCTTCTCTCTGCTCCTCAGTCTCCCATTGCCCATCTTCTCTCAGTCAGGCAGATAACTGGGTGTAGAAGATCTGCTCTGGAAGATGGATATGAACCTTTGAAAACCTAATGAAGACCTGAAAGTAAGCCACTAATCTGTTTAGCAACTCTCTGAAGCTAAAACTGCCTTGGTTCTGTGAGTAAAGGTAGGTGGAGCAGTGGCAGAAACTAAAGAATACGTGGTATTTATTTGCCAGAGTTGGTATGGGAGAGTTAAAACCACTTTCTAAAGTTACCCTACACTCTGCTGCTTTAGTTCTCATAACATGTCTCTGTGGATCATTAATATGTTTACAAGCAGATTATTTTGTATGAAATATTTATTTACCCTTATTATTAAGATGCCTGTGTTTCACTGGAAGCAGCAGCTTAGCAGCCTCTAAAGCACATGATTGAAACAGGCATGCATATGAAAGGAGTACTTTGCCTGTGGACCATGAGCAAGGAAGTCATCATGTTAAATGGTGATGAACTAACAAGAAAAAACAAACAAAAAACACACTTGAAAACTGTATTACATAAAATAATTTACTTCTCATTCAGAATGACCTCTCAGACCTTCATGTGAGATAGCAGTCTGTGAATACAGGTACAATTTGAAAGTCATGACAGTTATGATAGGGCAAGACCAAGAGAGTTATATGTTTATATCTTGCAGTCAACTAGAGATAGAACCGTGAGAATATGTATAACAGAAGACGAACTCTGATGAGGAACTCTGGGAACACTGAGAACAAGATTGCCAGAGAGCCAAGAAAGATACAATTGAGAAAACCCATATCTTTAATATGATGGGACTTAGATACACACACTCTGATGTCTCCATTTTGCACTCTAGATATTGACTTAAAAGCCACCAAGGTGCTCATGCATGTAATTCATACTGGAGAAACTGGTGGTGTGTGCATATATGTGTATGCACTTCCAAAGGCAGTAGTTTTTGAAGAATGAGAAGAAAATTACTTCCTGGACATTCATTAAAAATTCAGGTGATATCCTGCACCTCCATTTATAAAACAATACAATAATAAAAATATTATATAAGACATCATAAATAACACAAATGAGAAATTTTCAAGTATTTCACATGCCTTGAAAAGTTCCAAGTAGTAGTTCTGACAATGGACATTTTTTCTCCCTCTCATTTAATCTCAGGGTCTAGAAATCCCTTCAGTCTCAACCCTAACATTTGGGATAAAATGGACAAGATTCTACCTCAAAAGAGGAAGTACATGAAAGCTTTTCAGTTTGTGAAAACATGTTTCCCCTTTATAAAATATTATTTTTCCCCAGCTGCTGGTTTATAACAGTAGACACATAGCCTAGAGCCATTATAGAAAAATAAAAAGTGAAAAAGACAATGAACTAAGGAGCCTCATCTAATATCTAAAGTTCTCAGGAAAAGCAAAGTGAGAAGAGCACCTTGAGTAGGAAAGGGACAGAAGAATAGATAAGAACAGTAACTTGGAAATTCCGTGTCCTTGTTCAGCCACTGCCATATAGTTGGCATAGTTGGCAAGGTCCTAACTTCATTTCTTCATTTAGATCAAGAATCCCATCTCCCAACTTCATACCAGCCCCAGCCACTAGGAATTATCCACCAAGCACCCAAGCAGAGAAGGGAAGGCCAACAGCTTCGGGACTCACAAGTGCCATTAGTGATAACACCAGCCTGTGACAACACTGTGTCATATGACTTTATGATATTTGCTCCTTAGAATACTGTTCAACTTGGAAGTTGTCAGTAGTTAAAATAAACATGAAATCCCTTGGATGCCTCTCCAACAAGACAGATGGAATTTTACATAATCAACTTTCCACAGGTTAGCATTTTTTTTTCTTTTTTAGCTTGCTTGACAGTTCAGTTTGCCCAGTTCCAACGCAGGATGAAAGATCAAAACATGCAATGTAAGTACGTGCATACACTCTAGTTATGAGCACCTAGGGTCTTTCCCATATTCTCTTGCAAAAATATACACACACATACATATGTACATATAATAATAGATCAACCTCATCTAAAGCCTGGAGAAAGTGCTAGGTTACATGATACATGTGCATATGTGCATGTCACATGAAGTGTACCAACCAACCACCCTGAGGTCAAACTGTTGGAAGGAGAGACCTGCCAACAATCTTTGAAAAGCCAGACCTGCAAGGCCAATTATGGATACTTGCTCAATTGGCACCTTAAAAGAAATTTGGGGAAATTGTACTGGAATGTGGTCCTGCCCTGATGAACACCAAAACACCAAAATGAAATCTAGTTTCTACGTGGGAGTGACTCATACATGCCAGGCAGCATGGATACTAGGCTACAACGTGGTTAAAGCATTGGTGCTTAATACAGATTGATATTTGGCCTCAGGTTTCCAGATCATAGAGTCTTGTCAGTTTAGCCTTCCACCTCCAAGTAGGAATTAGGCACATTGGGAGACAAGAGAAGCACAGTCTGCAGAACTCTTGGTTCCTCTCTGCTTCTCTGACCCACAGCTGGAAGGGTTGGCCAAATCAAGATAGAATCGGGACTTGAGGAAGCGGCGGTAGGAATCCTTCTCCATCAAGTTGAAAATCTTCTTCTGGGCCTCATCAAAGCAGGTTATTGTAGGCTCCAACATGTTTCGGCTTGTCTCCTCTCTGGTGCCTGCATCCAGGTTCACCTGAAGGGCAAAGGCCATTAGACATCTCATCCTGCTGATGGTGGGAGGCTGCATGCTTTTCACTAAACAATCACTCTAGAAAAGGCAAAATGTACATGTAGGCTCTTCCCTGGCCCATGTGAAAGAGTATAACACACTCTGCTTCAGAGTAGGTAGGCAGGCGTTTTCTGTTCTCCCTCACAAACAGGGGAGATCAATCAAAAAATTCATTAACAGTGCTCATCTGGTCATTTGGATGACAGAGCTCTTTTTCTTAACTGACTTATTTGGGTTGCCAAAATCATAATGACCTGCTCCACTATTATATCTTTTCCTTTAACTCACATGATCCAAAGACCCATGCCATTGACTACTACTTCCAGAAAACTTCACTAAGACCCAGGGAGTTGTTTGCCATGAAAACCCACCTCTTTTGTTGCCTGGACTGAGATGAACTCATTATAGATCTTTTTGGCCTTAGGACTTAGTTTGGAGGGTGATTTGATTTTCTTGTACTCTTCACAGCTGATCCAGAAATCAATGTTCTCCTCACTGTATTCAGACTTCAAGAAAGCTTTGAAAGCTGCCAACCCACCTATGACATGGGAGAAAGAACCATAGTAATCATCACACTGACTAGGCTTTTGGATATTAAGTTTCAGAAAAAAGCTAAAGTACCTGGTAGACTATGGCATGGGTAGAAGCAATCTCTCTTTTCCCTCTACTGTGAGGGTCACTTGGGGTTAGATAACCCTGATTTGTGTCTACTTATCTACTGGACCCCAGCTATACTTAGTAATTATTGCTCAAGATTTGAAGTCTCTTTCAAGAAATGATGAGCAATTTCAGTAAAAAGGGTTTTGTTTCTGAAGTGCCTATGCTGCTACCAATTGTGAAGTAGGTTTGGAGAAAGAAACTGAGGTTGATTCTGCAAGAAGATTTCAATATATAGAATTTTTATCTCTCTATCACTTTTTATGTGGTGAAAGAGATGATTTTCCACATTATTCTTGAATTAACTTACTAACTTTTCATAGTATATCAAAAGCAATTGAGCATAAAATTTTAAGCAGACTGGGTATAAGACCAAAAAGTACCCTGAGTTTGGGAGTTAGACTGAACACAGCCTTTCTTCAGTTCTTATCAGGCCAAGCATAGAATGAATAATTTGTCTTATCCAGAGTCCTTTTATCTTAATCCTGGGGTAGGGAGTGTGAAGTGGAAAGCTGTCAGACTTACATTCATGGCTAATCAGGTTTTCCAAGGATTCAGCCCATTTCTTGACTTCTTCTTGGCTTACCCTAGAGACATTAAAAAGAATGACTTGAAGGCTATGATGCAAAATTGGGTCAAGAGATCAACAATCCTTAATACAATGCACAATTGTATTTTCCATCCTCATGATGAGTCCTTTTGCTGATCAGGGTGCCCTTTTCACTAAATGTATGGAACTTTCAAATGCAATTCTGATCTCCATGAAAATGGAAGTCATCTTGATCCTGATTTGACTTAACTGGGGGCATAACTTCCTTTTCTCCTTATGGAACATCTCCTTCATCAGGTAATTAATATCCAAGGGTTTTTCTCTTACCTCTGGCAAATGACAACTTTATCCTTTTTGCTGTGGGAGGAATTATGTTCACAGGAATCAGACTTCTGTAGCAGGAAACCTAGCCGGTGCTTCATATCTTTTGCACTACACAGAAGAGGAAGAAAGGGAATTAATGATTACCCAGATTCCTTTAAAAGACATCCTAGTGATAGAGCTTGAGGAGACCAGTAGTGGAATAGGGAGAGAGGCAGTTTATTTAGGGAATGAGAGTTGGAATGAACTCTCACAAAAATGGGACTCCATTGCTGCTTCTGCCCATAATTTACTACAAAACTTTGAGACCAGTCATAACACAGGCTCATTTGTCAGTAACAGGAATTCTGCCCATTTAGTCTATCTTAAGGACTCTACTGTGGATCCATCATTTTGGCTATTGAAAAATTTTGGTATCTTCAATAGAAACACATTAAAAACATGAATGTTTTCTGGAAAACTTTTTGAAACTGAAAAGCAAGAAGTAACTGCAAAACATGGCATCTTCTTACTGCATGCCACCTTCTGGTGGGTGGTTGCTATTTCCATCAGCTTTACTGCTGGCAGAAAGGAAGATGTAGAGGCACCTTGGGAAGGCAATGGTCTATTCTATTCCAGTCATGGATGTGATTGTCTAAGCAAGTCATGCTATGGGATACACATGAACTGTAAGGTGTGTAGAACAAGAAGAGGGAATGGACAATGGGGCTGAGGGGAACTAATGCATATGCTGGCTTGCAAATATGAGGTGGCGAAACCTTGAGCTCCTCCAGACTTGCCTCTAGGGAATCTCCTACTGCTGCTGCTGTATTTATTTTTAATATCTAGATTATAAAGGATATTTATGTGCCAAAGGGCATATAATGTTTAAAAGTGATGAGAAGCTAGCAAGAGTCCTCACTGAAGCTGGGTCCTGTTTCCTTAGTGTCCAGTTTATTGCCAGGGTCTACTAGGTAGCTAGGGTTCAACAAGACTCCTGATTTTCTCTAGTTGATTCCATCTAGTTGATTCCAACCTATACAACACAGCAGAATTGCCTCATAGGGTTTCCAAAGCTAGAAATCTTTACGGAAGCAGGCTGCCTCATCTTTCTCCCACAGAGCAGCTGGCAGGTTTGAACTGCCAATCTTTTGGTTAGCAGCTAAATGCCTTAACTACTGTGCCACTAGAGCTCCTTGACTTACTCTAGAGGGAGGACCTTTTAATAAGCTTTCAGCTCAACTTTCCTGCTCTAAGAATTAGCCTTTTGTTTGTATCTCTTCTATTTTAAAAGACAAAACAAATTCATGAAAGAGAAATTCCACTTTAAAAAGAATGAATGACCAGCTGCTCCTACTTAGAGGGGAAAAAACAAAGCCACAAAGATATATTTGAATGGCTACTGATATACTAGAGGCTTATTATCTATGTGAGTTTTTCTCCCGCAAGCTTGAATTCCATTATGTTCTTGGACTGCCTCTTAAATAGTATTTTCTCCCCTTCACAAGACTATTTTTCCTCCTCTATTTCCCCTGCAGATGATTCTAAGGGGATACAAAACTCCCCTTAATGATAGCAGGCTATGCTCGTGGAGGCTAACCTGATTCTAAGGTGATTATGTAGCCATATTGTGATTCAGATCAAACAGAAATAATTTCATATGTCCATGTGCCTGACTCTGAGAACTGATAATCCTTTACCAGTGCAGGGTCATTTCATAAAGAGTTGGAATTATGCTTAGCACAGAAGCTACTTGCCCATATAACACAATACGACCATAAAAAGAACTAGAATGGTCTCAGAGGTCAGTGGAGTCAAAGAAAATGGATTTATTTCTTGCTCTGCTACCCATTACCTATGTGACCTTGAGCAGCTCGTATCACTTCTGGAGTCTCAGGCACCAACACTGGGATGAAGGTGTTGGAGTATATGGATTACATTTCCCCAGTAAAGAGAGTGAAGGTCAGTTTTCCCTGCTACTATAGCGTTCACCACTTGCCTGCTAACCAGACGGCTGGCGGTTCAAATCCACCAGCCACTCCTCAGAAGGAAGGTTGGGCAATCCTACATCCGTAGTGATACTGCCTCGGAAACCTAAGGAAGGGGTCGCTGTGAGTCGGGTTTGACTCGACGGCACATAACAACAACAACAACATAACGTTCACCTGCCCATGTTAACTTCTTAGCTCCTAGAGGACAGAAGTCCAGGGTAATCTTTGTCTATCTCCCAAAATGTTTACCAGAATATAACTTTCTCCTGACCCTCCTGATATTTTGTATGATTAATCGCATCTGTGAGTTAATTGATGCATGGAGTAATTTGTTCCATTCATTTCAGGATATTAATGGTGGCAGTCAGAGGTACTTATTTCATAGGTAGTCTCTGTCTGATTCTCCTGCTTCATTTTAAAGAAGCCAAAAATGTTTTTCTAATCCTGAATGACAGATAGAATATATAAAAGATCACCTTCTTAGTCATGCTCAAATGATTGTGCTTTCTGGGATTATTTCTAAATTGGAATTTAAGGTGATCTCTATTTTCAGAAGATAGGGGACGAGGTGAGATTGACTTTAGATTGACTTTTTACCTTATATCTTTAACTTTAGAAGTAAATAGTATAATATGCACTGGATTATTTTTTCTCTGAGAGTATTTCATTATACCTTGTAAAAAAAAAGCCACAGACATATGAATAGCTGCATATCTTTAAATTAAGGGGAAAAAAAGAGAGAAAGAGAGAGTGCATTGAAAAATAAACAATGTCTTGAGAATGAGATCTTCTACAAGATGTTTAATTGATTTATCAAGATTGATACTTCCTTTCAACCAGCAGATACATAGCCATTTCAAGAATTACAGATGGGGGCAGGGGAAAACAGGAGATTAAATTTTGAAAGTCATTTCTTAAGGTTCCATTTGCTTATGAGAACATAGAGAGTGGAAGATACTGAAGCACCACACAGAAAGCATAGTGCTTTCCTGTGAGATACACAAACCTCATAATGGGGCAGCTTCCTCTAAAAAAAAAAAAAAAAGAAATAAAGACCTCGTACACTATCAGGAAGCACACAACCCCAATTATATGCATGCCAGTGATAATCAAATAACAGTAATCACAGGTGGAGATATTACAGACCATTTTATATAGTCCTAACACCTCTTATCACTTCTTAACTAGAGAGCTAGTTTGGCTAGAGGACTTGGTTTAAACTCAGAATAACCTTCAAAACTAGGTCATGTAAAACAGCATATAGGTACTAGAATTTGGGGAGAATACCTCTTAACTCACAATTCCTAGCTAGTCTTAGAGGAGACTAGGAAGGTGATGCTCTCCTTACCACATTGTTTTTAATCCCAAAGAACTGGGTTAATAAATTGGAAATGTAAGTAACTGAGAAGTCTAGGCAAAAGTTTAACATCATTAGTAGCTGAAACTAATCTTACCTCCTCAAGCAAGAAGCTGGCAGACCTGCAAGTCCTTTGCACATCTTGTTTCCTCTTAGATTAACACGTCTAGAAACGAAATGCAGCAGGAGGAGCTGTGGCTTCTGTTTTGAGCACACTTTGCTTTTGTCCCTGTGTGATGCTGTCAGAAGCCTCTGAGCTTCTCCCTCTCAAGCCTGTAGGGGTGGGTCTTTTTTATAGTCCAGCCTTGACTATCCAGCCAATCAGATGGCAGCTCTGTAATGCCATCCTCTCTGCTTCCCTCTGCCTCTTCCAGCCCTGAGAGAGATAAGAAAGAAAAGACAGATGTATCAACAATGCAAAGTGAATAAAGGGGAGAAAATCATCTCACAAAGTAGACATACAGAAAATAAAAATGTACCCAGTGTTTCAGCCAGTGTCTGAAATACTGAATTTCTGAAAAAGGAAAAAAAAATAATAATAAGAGTTTATGACTGCAAAACATGGAGTTTATTCCCTTGTCTGCAAAACAACATCAAGAAAAGTTGCCTCCTGGAAAGAAGGTGCCAGCAGGAGTCCATGGGTTTACTTTGGGGCTGTCAATGTACTTCCTCTTTTTGATTAGAAATCTGATATCATATACAGTTCAAGATCTGATCCTCACCATTTCCAAAAAGGAATTGGCAGGATCATCTCCAGGCAGTGATTTGCGGAAGTTGCATTCTCAATGGTCACATGCAAATGGGAGTGTGGGGAGAAATAGCTGGATGTCAGAAAGATATTTGCCTGGCAGCATAGAAAACCTAATCTAGAGAAAATGGATTAGCTACTTCTGTCATCAGCGTGATTTTTCAAGAAATCTTACTAAGAAAGAAATTTGCTAGCACTGACAATCTTTTCTGCACATGCATGCTTCCTAGATAAAGCTCAAAACAGCAGCTTGAGGAACAGAGTAGGAAGTAAATGAACACACATGGACAGCCATTTTTCTTTGCAAATGAGTTTACATCTTACGTGAGTCTAGGTCCAAAATGATAATTCAAAAGCAAAGAGAGAGAAGAAGCAAGCAGTAGGAAAAATGTATAGTTTGTATTGCATCTCACCAGACTTCAAATGAATAAAATTCCAAATATTAGGACAATCAGTATTTATTTATTTATTTTTGTATGCAGCGTGATAGACCGAAAACTTCAAAGACTTGTGCAGGTGTTTCACATCTTATAGTCAAATACCTACATTGAAGTTACAGCAGAATCTTCTTCATGGAGGTAAAGCTATATGTGTAAGGAAGAAATTCTATGTCTGCATAGAACAGCTTTCATTTTGAGAGCAGATAGTTTCCTTATCATCAGATATAGTGAGCTGTACATATGAAAAGCAGAGTCATCAACTGGTTGAGTTGGGGAAGATGAAAAACAGATGGGTTCTAGTGATATGTAAAGGTATTCAAGAAGATACAAGGGGAGATGGCAAGAAGCTTATGTCCTACTACCCATGCTGCCACCCCACCCCACCTAGCAGAGCAAGGAGATGCCAAAGAAATAGAAGGATGTAGAGCAACCATTATCTCCAAAAGATGCATTTCAATGATAAGAGAAAGCTTCTAGCCTTCTCCCATTAAGGCTAAAAACCATTTATTAGACTTGCTACTGGGCAACTTTGCATTGAGATATATAAAATAGAGCAAATAAAATTTCTTTGCACAGCTAGCACCCTTCCTTGGTGAAAACAAGAAGGTACATCCAAGGAGATGAACCAGCTGGAAATGGAACCAAAAAGGAGAGACTGAATGGGTGAGAAGTTTATAAAAAATGAACCAGGGCCTTCTTTGCTTAGTTGGGCACCTAAGACAGCTAGCATTCAAGGAATGTGGTTTTAAGAACATTAAACTCACTGCTGTCGAGGGGGATCTGACTCATAGGGACCTCTCCTTGGGTTTCCAAAATGGTATCGCTATGGGAATAGATTGCCCAATCTTCCTTCTGAGGAACGGCTGGTGGGTTTGAACCGCCAGCCTTCTGGTTAGCAATCAAATGCCTTAGGGACTACATTGGAAAGATCCAAAAAAGTTGACTGACTCTTGAAATTCCACAATAAGGATTTTATATCTTGAGCAGAGATCAAAAAGAAGCCTAATTTGTCATGTGCTAATATAAACAGTTTGAGTAAATGAGCCAAATAGGACTATAAAGATAATCTAGTCCATCAGCCTCATTTTACTGAAGAGGAAATAGAGGTCCATATTGGGGAAGTGACTTGCCATGGTCTCAGTTTTTTACTGACAATTTGGTCTAGACCATAGGTTTCTTGAAGTTAGGTTATATGGACTTTCCACTGTGTTCTATAACCCCACACAGTCTTATCAAATGAGATAAAGTGTGTAAACAAAGGTATTTCTGAACGGTAAAGTGTTATGCAAATAGTTTTTTTTTTTTTTTTATTAATAGATTACACATAGTAGATAACAAAACCTAATATTAATTTTATGCATTTGATTCAAGGAAGACTCACACTGCCCAATTTTCTCTTGCTCCCTGGGAACAGAAGACACTACAGACCTGCCAGTCTAATTCTCTATTAAAACCAGATCTTTTTAACTCTTTCATGACCAAGTGATTTTCTGTTTTGAATTTTTTGTTGATACCATGTTTTCAGTAAGTCAAGAAAAAACTTTTTTTTTTTTTTTTTTTTGAGGTAATACAGACTTTGATACAGTGATGTGGGATACATAGGTCCCAAGTAGACTTTGGTGGTAGGATTGGTGGGGATGAGGACCATTTCTTCAGATTCATGCAGTTATACAAGTCCCCGGCAGGTGGTAGTATTTACTACAACTACGAGAAACTGAGAGAGTGACAATGTAGGTGGGTGATCACAGAAGTGTTAACTTTATTGTTAGTCTGTTGCTCTATTCAATGAGTTCTGGTAGCACAGTGCCTAAGATATTTGACTGCTAACCAGAAGGATGGTGATTCAAACCTTCCAGCTGCTCCACAGGAGGAAGATGAGGCTATCTACTTCCATAAAGATTTAATGCCTCGGAAACCCAATGGGGCTAGCTATGAGTCTGAATCGACTCGACAGCAGTGGGGTTTTTTGTTTGTTTGCTTTTTGGTTGCTCTATTCAGGGATTTCATACTTGCTCATTTCCTAACACCATAATTTCTTGCTTTTATTCCTTAAGTGTTTTAGTACTTTAAAAGATGCTTGAAATACTTCAGATATGTTGACTTTTTTTTTTCCTTCACTATGGTACTTGATGATTATGTTTGAGAATGCAAGAACTGGTACATCATAGTACCTTGACAATTTCCACCCTCTTTCTCTGATATACATAAGGCATTAAATTCTATTATTCTATGATTTGTCATTCTCACATGATTCTCGTGGTGTGGAAAAGCTTTCCTCTGAAATTATCTAATTTTTATTTATTCGTTCATTTAGGACATACTTGTGGAGCACGTACTCTGTGCCAGGTACTGTTTGAAAAACTACAGTTACTGTGATGAACAAGCAGGCATAGTGCCCTCCCCGGTGGTTTTCATTCCACTGGAAGGAGTCAGACAATACACACTAAACAAATAAGATAATTCCAGAGTTTGACTCACACCATGAAAAAAGAGAGAGAGAGAGAGAGCAGGAGACGTGACAGAGAGTAACTGGATGAGGAAGGGCTCCGTTAGCTAAGATTGTCAGGAAAGGTCTCTTTGAAGAGGTGGTATCTGAAATGAGATTTGATGGATGAAAAGACAGAGCAATGCAAAAAGCATTGAAAATAGTGTTCTTTGTAGAAATAAGGGCAAGTGAAATGTTCTCAAAATATTTTGTTCTCAAAACAAAAACAAAACAGAAAGCTAGAGAATTGAGAATAAGGAGAAGATAGCATGAAATTAAGGTAGTAAGGTAGAGCCAGATCCTTGAGTGACTTGTGACTTGTAGGCCATGGTCAAGAGTCTGGAATGATGAATAGATTACAAAAAAAATGTTATACAGACAATGAAACATTCCAAACAAACAAACAAAAAAACCAAACCAATTGCTGTCACGTAGCTTCTGACTCACAGCTGCCCTATAGGACAGAATAGAACTGCCCCATATTGTTTCCAAAGGTGTAATCTTTATGTAAAGTCATTTGGCTGCTAACCAGAAGGTCAGTGGTTCAAACCTACCAGTTGGTCAGCGGGAGGAAGAGGAAGTAATCTACTTCCATAAAGATTTACAGCCTTGGAAACCCAACCGGGGTTGCTATGAATCAACTCAATGGCAGTGGGTTTGGTTTCTTTCTTTCTTTCTTTGGTTTAATCTTTATGGAAGCAGACTGTCACATCTTTCTACCATGGAGCAGCTGGTGGGTTTGAAACCCTGGTTAGCAGCCGATTACTTAATCACTGTGCCACCAGGGCACCCAGTGATAAAGATAAATGAAGTCCTGATGCCTGCCACAGCTTGGATAAACCTTGAAAACATTATGCTGGGTGAAGTAAATCAATCACAATCATAAACATTGTATGATTTTACTAATATGAAAGGCTCTCTGGTAGTGTAGTGGGAAAGGCATTTGGCTGCCAACCAGAAAGTCAGTGGTTCAACCACATCAGCTGTTCCATGGGAAGAAGATGAAGCAATCTACTTGTGTAAAGATTTACTGCCTTCCAAACCCAATAGGGGTCTCTATGAGTCGGAATCAACTCAGTGGCAGTGGGTTGGGTTTGGTTTTAGTAATATGAAATACTTACATTAGACAAATGGATTGATAACAGAATTTAAAGTTATAAAAAGCAGAAGAGATGGGGAAGAAGGGAATCTTTGTTTAGTTAACATTGAGTTTATCTGTGCAGATAAAAATATGGCAATGGATGTTGGTGATGGTTGCACAACATAAATGATTGAAAAATGTCAAATTGGCAAATGTTATATTTTTGCAACAATTTTTAAAAAGTTTTTTCTTTTTCTTTTTCTTTTTTAAAGTGCAATGGAAATACACTGATGAGATTGAAGTGAAGGAGGCATATGATCTGATCCCTCTGGCTGCTGGGGAAGCATGAGGGGATCTTACAGAGTTCTAATCTCCAAACTGTTATTTCAAAGAAACAATGAGAGAGGGAGAGGAGAGACAGGAAAAAAGTATGTTGTTTGTCTTGCCTTCAGATAACTGTGACAATATTCAGTCCTACCAGTACTTCAGAACACCCAGAGAATATATTTTGCACACAGCATAATGGATTGAATACTTGAAAGAATCATGCAAGTATTGCATATCTTATAGTCATAGCTCAAACACCCACAGCAGAGTTATCAGGGGATGGGGCCAAACATAACAGCAGGGAGACCAGTTAGAAGTTTGAATCTTGGCTGTCAAATCTTCCGGGAAAACAGAGGCTTACTTTACAAGTATTTATTAGACACCATGTGCTGGACATTCTGGAGAGCCAAATATAAATCAGGAATGCCCTGTACTTTCCCATTCCCACTTTAATAGGGAAGACTCTTAAATAACTGGAAAACATATCATCAACTTGTATATACAACATTTGAGGGAAACACAGAGGGTGCAGAATGAACCCAAGCTTTGGAATTTAGAGTGGTTTCCACAAAGGAGATACTGAAAGGATGATTACAGACTTATCAGATGTAGAAAGAAGAGCATTATAGTAGAGGACACAGTAATAGCAGCTAATTTTATTGGTCATTAACTGTACAAACCCCTGTTCCAAGCACTTTATATTAATTACCCCACCTAATCTTCACAATCAATCCTGAGAGAAGGTTCCACAATGAGCTGCTTTTTACAGATGAGACATAGTGAGGCTAAGTAACTTGAAGTTACACATCCATTAAGTGCTGGTGACGGGATGCCAACGCAGCCATTGACTCCAGGATCTCTGCTGTTACTCTTTATGCTGTCACAACTGTAAAGGATGAAAGACAGTGGCCTGTTTGGAGACCACAGAGGTGCTTATTGTGATTATAGCTTTGGGACAAAGGAGAGAGAAGGAAGGTTAGAGGGGTACACTGAGACCCGATTACAAAGGATGTCTCTTGTCACCTTAAAGTATAGAATTCTGTACTTGATGGGGGGGCTAGCTAAGGTATTTAGGCAGATTAATGTTTTAAAAAGAGAACTCAGGTGACACTGGAGGGGAATAGATTGGACAGGAAAGAAATTGGCAAAAAGATTGAAGACTATCGCAGTAAGTCTCTGGGAAAGGTGAAGATGATAAACAACTACACGGCACATGCTTATTGTGAGAATCAAATCATATAATACATATAAAAGAGCCCCTAAAAGTGTAAAATACACACCTGGTAGGTATTGTTGATAACAAGGCTATTGAAAAACTGTTTCCTACTAGGGAGCATTCAACCACACGGCAGTATGTAAGCTCTGTGTGATCTACAAGTAAGTTTTTAATTTCACCAACCTTGTCTCAGGGAGAACAAAAGAAAACATTGCTTAAGCATTTACAGGATCTATTACAAGGAAATAAGCCATTATGGTAGTCTTTGGAGTCTTTACTTCTATGAGATTTAAAGAAGAGGCATTGTTTCTCTTCTTGGGCAGGAAATGGGGCAGGCTTGGACAGCATTGGCACCATCTCAGATTACAATTTCCTCTCAGCTATTAGCCTTTGCTTCCCTCTTCCTTTATTGTTTACTACAATGACCTGCATGGACATCTGTAAGCATTCACAGTTATTGATTTTGTTTAAGGCTAAAAGGCAAACATACCCGTTGGAGGATGCTATATACCAGGAAGATGAGAGAAGAGTTTAACATTATTTCTTACTTCTGAGAAATGTGTCTTACTCTCCACACCAACCTTTGTGTCACATGCAACAAATCAGGACCTACAATCCTGACACTTGACAGCACCAAGGGATGCATCACTCAGTTTCCTTGGAGGGTCTGCATCACACTCAGTTAGGGGGAGAACAAAAAAAGATCTTTCTTTCCCAAGACACAGAGGAAGAACCAAAATATTCGCATTCCAAAGATTTAATATTTTCTTTCTTGAACTTAGCCCAAGATAAAAGCTTCAGTTTCATAAGAGTTTGTTTACATTGTGAAGGTGGAAAGAGACAGCAGGGTGTCACTGGAAGTGTGCAGGCTTCACAGTTATGCAGACCTGGATTCTAATTCTAGCTCTTCCACACTGGCTGAGTGACCTTGGCAAACTAGGGTTAACTTTCTGGCCTCCCACTTCCTAATGCGAAAAATGAGCATGTTGTTGTTGTTGTTGTTAGGTGTTGTCAAGCAGATTTCAACTCATAGTGACCCTATGACAGACTACAACTGCCCAATAGGGTTTCCTTGGCTGTAATTTTCATGAGAGCAGATTTCCATGTCTTTTCTCCCATATAGCTGCTGAGTGGGTTCAAACTGCCAACCTTTTTGTTAACAGTCAAGCATTTCATAGGTGTGCCACAAGGTTTCCATTAAAAAATGATCATAATAGTATATTATCCAATAGGAGGTACTCAGTGGTATATATTGAATGAAAGTTGTTAAGATTATATGATATAATGTATGTAAAAGTTATCAGGCACATTGAAAAACCCATTGCCACTATGAGTTGTTTCAACTCATAGAGATCCTGTAGGACAGAGTCATTTCCAACTCCTAGTGACCCTGTAGGACAGTGTAGAACTGCCCCATAGGATTTCCAAGGTTGGAAATCTTTACTGAAGGAGGTTGCCTCATCCTTGTGTCATGAAGCAACTGGGGGGTTCAAACCACCAACCTTTTGGCTGGCATCTGAATGGTTTAACCATTGCAGTACCATAGCTCCTTGTCAGGTATGTTAGGGACACTCAAAAATTGTCACTATATTATTAGGAATATTTATAAAATTTGATATTGATCACTGTAATTATTATTTTTCAGTTTAAAATAAGCCCAAGGCTCCCTTTGCTCTCAGATTAAAACTCAAACCCCTTAGTGTGACTCTTCAGTGCTTTTATTACTTGATCCAGCCCAAGTTCTCCTTCTCCTTTTCTACTCCATTCCCTATCATATTCTACCCTGAAGTTTTCCCAGACCACTGTGATGGATTTACCATGCATCTGTGTATTTCTCTGCCTCTGTCTCAGCTAATGCTGTACTATCAATCTGGGGTGTCCCTCTCACAATTCTCTATCAAACCTCTTTTCCTCTATCCTCAATCATAACCAATTGCTACTTCTTTAACACTCCCCCAGCATGGTACTTGAATCACTTTTACTTAGGTTGAGTACCTTCCATGTGTCTGAGAAGGTGCTTATTCTGGAAATATTCATTTGTCAAATATTTATTGACATCTACTGTATGCCAGGTTACTATGCTCCTCACTAGGGACAGACAAGACCATGCACCCTTTGATCTTCCATTCAAATTGGGAGATGGACAAAAAAAATCAAGTAGATAGGCAACTACATAAAATAAAATGATTATGATATAAGAAATTATACTTTTACATATTTAATATAAAAATAAAATAATTATAAATTGTGATAAGTACTTTGAAGGGAAAAACAAATTCCAAGATAATTTAAGAAATAACAGGGTAAGTAGAACTACTTTATATAGGATTATCAAGCTTTATATATGAGATACAAGGCTTCTCTAAGGAGGTAATATGTATACTACACCCTAAAGGATGGAGAAGGTGCTAGTTGGACAAATATAGAGGCATTCCAGGCAGAAGAAAATTTACACACAGATCCTGAGGCCAGAAAACATTTGATGCACAGAAGAGAACATGAATGGAGGGAAGAGAAGAATGGCATAGAGTTAAAGAGTTTGATAGCAACCAGTTCATGAAGGGCCAGTAGGCCCTAGTAGGGGGGTTGAACTTTATTTCATCTATAATGGGAAAGCATGTCATACTCCATTTTATGACTTATATTTTAACGTTCTCTAATTTGTGATTAGTCCCGAGAGGGACCGGGTCTCCGGGAGCAAGGTGGGCACAGGCAGGCTTGTGCTTCCTCACTGATCTGCACTGAACACTTTCCCTTGTTGCCCTCCCGAGAGGGACCGGGTCTCCGGGAGCAAGGTGAGCA
>NW_006921631.1:13679749-13681224 GCF_000298275.1 Orycteropus afer afer
AACAACAACAACAACAACAACAACAACAACAAGGGTCCTCAAACGAGAAGGTGCATGAGATTGAACACCTAACCTTAAAAAGCTTGTGTTCCAACAGTGGAGAACATTACTGAACCGTTATCTCCAGCAAAATGCCAAGCACGCAAAGATGGAAAAAATCATGGGTGCCAGGAGAGCCGGAGGGAAAATCAGGAGATCTTCATGGATGTGAACTAAGTCTTGATTATGTGCTGAGTTTGGTATAGTTTATGCTGTAAAAGACACCATTCCCACTTCAATGACCTCTACTCTGCCCTACTGTAGATCCTTCAGTATTTGCTTTTCTAAGTGTAAGAAAGAGGTCAATACACCAGGAAAATGCTAATGAAGATTCCCTAGCAGAAGGACTACCCACGGATGATTCCACAGGGATTAAAAGATAGCCAGGAAGTCACACATTGATCCTGGATCGAGGCAAGCACATGGGAGTATGAAAACAATGAAAAGAGAAAGGAAACAAGATGGAGACTTCAGCATACAACTTGACAGCACAAGAGCATGATTATGAACAGGTTCAGAGGAGCTTCCATACTAATTTGGACTAGTGAGAAAGGCCTGGCAAACTACTTCCAAAAATCAGCCAAGAAAACTCTATGGATCACAATGGTCTGATCCTCAACTGATAACATAATGGCATAGGACAGGGAATGTTTCATTATGGTGTGCATGGGGTCCCAATGAGTCAGGGGCAGATTTGATGGTGGGCAACAACAACAAACAGCTTCCAAAGCACTGATAGATCCATTAAAACCCAGTTGAAGGACTTCCTCTTTCATGAGCCTACCCTTAACATTATAGCAAAAGTAAACATTTTCAGGCTATTGAAATCTCTACTAATTTAGATAATATGCTGTTTTAGATTATATTTTTAAGTACTGCCATCCCAAAAAGATGTGGATTCCTTCAATGGTTTGTGATTCTTTGGAATAATGCTATACTCTTTCTAGGTTCTCGGTGCTGACTGACTTAAGGCAGTGGCAGTGGCAGCACCATCCAAGTGGATGTGCAACTTCCCTTGGTGGCTACTTTGTGGTATATCATCCTGTAGATGGAGCTGTCTCTGGTAACTCTGTTATAAAACCAGTTTAAGTTTTTTTATAGTCAGATCTCATAGGTTTTATGGTTCTTATGAATTGTGTTTTAGCTATACTGGAAGGATTTTGGAAATTTCAAATGACAAGTAGTCATAATGATAATGATACTGATAATAGGCATGGCATTCATTATTGTGAAAAGTCAAGGAAAGGTTTATATATGGAAGGAAACTTTCTTTGTTGGTTACCAGGGGTGGGAGGGGAGGAGAGGGAACACTCCAAAAATTGAAAATAAAAATAGTCATGGCAATTGGAAAATGATGATGCCTAGCTGAAAGACAGGCGCTCTGGTAGCGTAGTGGCTAAGGCACTTGACTGCTAACCAGAAGGCTGGTGGTTCAA
>NW_006921631.1:13681324-13683093 GCF_000298275.1 Orycteropus afer afer
CTATGAGTCAGGGCTGACTCGACGGCACATAACAACAACAACAACAACAGCTGAAAGACAGGAGATCTGGGTTCTACTTACCTTTGGCTGGCAAAATGGAAGGGAGAAATTACATGATGTCTAAATTCTTTTGTCTTCAACGTTCCTTTTTATTTTTACTTCCCCTTTAAAAATGCATAGATGATGTACTAATATGTCCTATCCAGCTCAAAGGAAAAACCAAGGCTGATTTCCAAAGCCAGCCATAAAAATCTATGACTCTCTGAGATTTGAGTGAGCTCCTGGGAGGGAAGATACTTGAACCTTCAGAAGAAGCATTACAATGAACAGCTTTCACTCTAGACCTACATTATCCTTTCAGTATGTTCCTTATGGTTTTTCCTTATTTTCTCCATCAATTCTAGAGTCTGTATTTTCTGATTTTCTCCATCAATGCTAATTTTTTCAAATTTCAGTGTTTCTCACACTTAATGTGGTATCTGACCCTGAACATGCCCTCCACTCTGCCCCTGTCACATACACTAGGCTTCAGGGTCTTGATCATGTTCTTTCCACGTTTCAACCCCTGGCCTATCCTATAGGTTTGTGCTTCTTTGTTTTGACAACAGCTGATAGCTAATCTCTGTGGAGCAATTTACAGTGTAGCTATCACGATTTCCCATTTTATAAATGAGGGCCCTAACTAAGGCACAAAGAAGTTAAGTTATTTGTTCAAGGGTTACATAGCTAGGAAATAACAGGGAAAGATTAAAGAGATTAAAGCCAAAGCCATTTGGCTACAGAGGCCACACTCTTAAATTCCATGCAATGTTGCCATTCATGCCAGTTGTGCTTCATCACCCAGCCATCATGAGCTATCATTTTTTTAGCTACCATCTAAGAAGCCCTTAACTCATGGTGACACCTGCACAATGGAACAAAATTCTGCTTAATTATGAGCCATCTTCATGATAGGTTGAGGCCTGGATGTTGTGATCCACAGAGTTTTTGAAACAGATCACTAGGTCTTTCCTCCTAGTCTGTCTTAGTCTAGAAACTCAGCTGAAACTCGTGCAACATCATAGCAAAACACAAGCCTCCACTGATAGGTGGGTGGTGGCTGCACTTGAGTTGCATTGACCAGGAATTGAACTGCATGGAAGGCAAGAATTCTAGCTCTAAACCACCAATGCCTCATACTAAGTTATCATTTCCCATATTTCACATTCTTGCCTGTCCTAATGATATTTAGCATATATTAATTTCTTCCTTCTTTGCAGGGAGGCAAGACAATGGAGACACCTCTGGCATGTCAGTGAATTGACCTTCCCATGCCCATTTTGAATCAATGACTGTAATCTTCAGTCTTCAACTAACACAAATATAACTAAAATATCAAAGTGGAGGAAAGATAAAAAGGAAAGGACAAGTCTATAAATCTTGTAGATTCATATGGCAGTTCCTGCCAGTACTTTAATTCCTTTTAAAGTAAATCTCATTCTATTTATTTATTATTTATTTATTTATTTATTTATTTATTTATTTATTTGAGAAGGTTTACACAGCAAATTTACTTTCCATACAGGGATTCACATATACTTAGTCTCATGACATTGACCACAGTTTACCACAATGCAACATCTCCCCTCCCACTTCCTCCCCATAGTTACCTCTTCCCTGTGTCAATCCTTCCATGCACTCCTGCCCCCTGAGCTGTCTCCCTGTGCATAAGCAGCCCTTCTTTCACTCATGATTGTTCTCTCCAAGGAGTGTATCTACTTGAGGTAAAT
>NW_006921631.1:13690078-13700102 GCF_000298275.1 Orycteropus afer afer
TTCTTAAGCCCCAGGAATCTGCGAGAGCGCTGTCTCTTTAAATATCCAAAATAGTCAAGCTGCTTTTAAACCTTCAAAATGGTGGCATCCTCTGGACTGGCCAAAGTCCACAGCTCAGCCCGCCTTTCTCTTCACCTTCTCAGTTTATTCCCCAGCCACCAGAGCAGTCCTCTGTGCAGTCCCTGGATAGCAGGGCTGATTTTTAGTTTAGTTCTTGGGTCCTACCACCACTTGCTAATCTCCAAGCTGTGCCATCAGGATCACTCAGGATTGCTGCCAGACCGCAGATCCATATGTCTCCTTTTTTGGTATTTTCACACAAATTCTTCTGCTAATTGAGGTTTTGTCCACTTCTATATCCTCCTCTTCAAGGCTCAGGGGTTCAAGATTATCTTCTGTATCTGTGTTAATTGTTTTCCCTTTTCTTTGTTGAAGAGGGTCTGTGCAGTCTTTCTGCCTAGTCCACCATCTTTCCAGAACTCTCCGTAAATCTCATTTTAAAAGCTGTGTGTTTTAAAACTTCTAATTAGCCATTTAAGGAGTCCTGGTGGCATAACAAGGAGCTCTTGGTGCAGTGCCTAAGGCATTTAACAGCTAACCAGAAGTTTGGCAGTTCAAACCTATCAGCTGTTCCACAGAAGGAAGATGGGGCAATCTACTTCCATAAAGATTTATTTCCTTGGAAACCCAATGGGGGTCACAATGTGTCAGTGGGTTTCTTCTTCTTCTTCTTCTTCTTCTTCTTCTTCTTCTTTTTCTTCTTCTTTTTTGGTGGCATAATGATTAAATCACTCAGCTGCTAAATGAGAGGTCAGTGGTTCAAATCCATCAGTCGTTCCTTGGAAGAAAAGACTTGGAAATCTGTTCCCATAAAGATTGCAGCCTACATTATATATATGATATATATTATAACTGCCCTATGGGGCAGTTCTACCTTGTCCTATAGTCAGTATGTGCCCAAATCTACTCCACAGCACACAACAACAATTAGTCATTTGACCTAACAGTGAAGATATAAAGTATTAATTTTGTTTCTATAAAAAGGTTAAGTTTTAAAGAAATAGTGAGATCAAATCTTTATGAGAGAACTGATTTGAGGAAGGCTCAGGCTCTCATTCCATTTAAAGATCTGCAGGAAATCATCAGCTTTGTAGCTCTTCTAGCTTTTCTGAATTAGATTCATGTGCAAACAAGTAAATGAATTCACCTATTACCGGTCTACAGGGACAGACCAAAACCCACTGCCATCAAGTTGATTCCAACTCATAGTGACCCCACTGGGTTTCCAAGTTGGTAAATCTTTATGGAAGTAAATTGCCCCATCTTCCTTCAGCAGAGTGGCTGGTGGGTTTGAACCACCAACCTTCTGGTTAGCAGTCACATGTCTTAGGCACTGCACCACCAGAGCTCCTTTCTATAGGGATGGCCGCCCGTTATTTCAAAGGAAATAAACAACAGTGATTAAAATAATGTCATACTGTCCTAGTGTTGACCTAGAAATATGATAGGGCTACCCTATAATCTATAGCTCATGTACTTTGATTGTTTTGCAGGAGGGTTGATGGGTTTGTGTTGAGTCATACAAATAGTCTCAACCACTTCCTCTTAAAATAAGCCCTCCATTTCTGTAACACTTCACAGATGTGAAGCACTTTTTCCAACATTATCTCATTTGCCTTTCACATCAAACTCAATATATCCAAAATTGAAATAATTTTCCCCTCTCAAAGCTACTCAGCCTTCAATGTCCTTTATTCCTGTCAATCCAACCCACATAATGTTTCTGATCCTGTCTGTCCTCTCCACCCCTTTTCACCCCAGTTAAGACCCTCCTTGACTGTCACCTGGAACAGAGACCTCATTTCATTTATTTATTTATTTTCTTTTTTCAAGTAGGAGTACTCCAGTTTTCCCACCACCTATCTGTCATTTTGTCATACTCTAGTGGCTTGCATGGTACACTGATGCTGGAAGCTACAGTACTAGTATTCCAAATACCAGCAGAGTTACCCATGGTTGTCAGGTTTCAGTGAAGCTTCCAGGTTAAGACAGACTATGAAGAAAGGGATGGTGATCTAATTCCAAAAAATTGTTTTTCTTATTGTTAGGTGCTGTCAAATTGGCTCTGACTCATGGCAATCCTATGTATGGTAGAACAAAACACTGCCAAATCCTGCACCAGCCTCACAATTCTTTCTATACTTGAGCTCATCATTGCAGCCTCTATAACAATGTTATGTTGAGGGCCTTCTCCTTTTTGTTGACCCTCCACTTTACTGAGCATGATATCCTTCTCCAGGGAATAATCCCTTCTGACAACATGACCAAAGTAGGTGAGATGAAGTCTGGCCATTCTTGCTTCCAAGGAGTACTCCAGCTGCACTTTTTAAGGACAGATTTGTTCATTCTTCTAGCAGTCCATGGTACTTTCAGTATTCTTAGCTAACACTACAACTGAAAAGCATTGACTCTTCTTTTGTCTTCCACATGCATTTTCCAGCTTTCACATGTATATGAAGTGACTGAAAATACCATGGCTTGGGTTGTTGTTGTTATGTGCCTTTGAGTCGGACCAGACTCATAGCCACCTCTCCTTGGGTCTCCAAGGTGTTATCACTACAGAAGTAGATTGCCCAACCTTCCTTCTGAGGAGTGGCTGGTAGGTTTGAACTTCCAGGCTTCTGGTTAGCAGTCAAATGCCTTAGGCACTACACTACCAGAGATCCCTGGCTTGGGTTAGGTGCATCTGAGTCTTCAAAGAGATATCCTTGCTCTTCAGCAATTGAAAGAGGTCTTTTGCAGCAGATATGCCCAGTGAAATACATTGTCTGATTCTTGCCTGCTGCTTCCATTGGTATTGATTGTGAAAACAAGTAATATGAAACCTTGGACAACTTCAATCTTTTCTATATTTACCATGATGCTGTTTATTGGTCCAGTTGTGAGGATTTTTGTTTTCTTTATATTGAGGTGTAATCCATACTGCAAACTGTAGTCTTTAATCTTCATCATTAAGTATTTCAAGTCATCTTCACTTTCAGCAACCAAAGCTGTGTCATTTGCATATTGCAGATTGTTAGTGAGTCTTTTTCCAACCCTGATGCCATACTCTTCTTCATATAGTAGCACTTCTTGGATTATTGCTCAGCACACAGATTGAATAACTATGGTGAAAGGATATATTGACACACACTTCCTGATTTTAAGCCACACAGTATTCCCTTGTTCTGTGCAAATGACAGCATCTTGGTCTATGTAAAATTTCCAAATGAGCACAATTAAGTGTTCTAGAATTCCTATTCTTCTCAATATCCATAATTTGTTATGATCCACACAATTGAATGCCTTTGCATAGTCAATATAACACAAGTAAACATCATTCCGCTATTCTTTGCTTTCAGGCAAGATCCATCTGACATCAGCTATGACATACCTTTTTTGAATCCTCTTTTGAATCCAGCTTGCATTTGTGGAAGTTCCCTGTCAATATATTGTTGCAACCATTTTTGAATTTTCTCCAGCAAAATTTTACTTGCATGTGATATTAATGATATTGTTTGATAATTTCCACATTCTGTGGGATCACCTTTCTTTGGAATGGGTATAAATATGGATCTCTTCTAGTCATTTGGCCAGGTAGCTGTCATCCAAATCTCTTGGCATAACCAAGTGAGCACCTCCAGTGGGGCATCTGTTTGTTGAAACACTTCAGTGGGTATTCCATCAATTCCTGGAGCTTTGTTCTTTGCCAATTCCTTCAGTGCAGCTGTGACTTCTTGCAAGATGATATGCAAGATGATATCATCTTCTTGCAAGATGATATGGCTCTTGATCTTATGTCACCTCTTGAAATGGATGAACATCAACCACTTCTCTTTGGTACAGTGACTGTATTCCTTCCATCTTCTTTTGATGTTTCCTGCATCATTCAGTATTTTGTCTATAGAATATTTCAGTACTGCAACTCGAGGCTTGAATTTTTCCTTCAGTTCTTTCACCTTGAGAAATACCAAGTGTGTTCTTCCCTTTTGGTTTTCTAACTCCAGGTCTTTGTATATTTCATTATAACAATTAACTTTGTCTTCTCTAGCTTCTCTTTGAAATCTTATGTTGAGTTCTTTTATCTTGTCATTTCTTCCATTTGCTTTAGCTATTCTCCGTTCAAGAGCAAGTTTCAGAGTTTCTTCATACATCCACTTAGGTCTTTTCTTCCTTTCCTGTCTTTTAAAAGACTTTTTCCTTTCATGCTGGATGATGTTCTTGATGTCATTCCACTGTTCCTCTGGTTTTTGTCATTGGTGTTCATTGCATCAAATCTCTTCTTCAAATGGTCTGTAAATTCAGAAGAGATATAATGAAGGTCATATTTTGGCTCTTATGCATTTGTTTTAATTGTTTTCAGCTTCAACTTGAACTTTCATATGAGCAGTTGATGGTCTGTTCCACAGTCAGCTCCTGGCCTTGTTTTGGCCGAAGATATTGAGCTTCTCCATTGCCTCTTGCCACAGATGTAGTCTATCTGATTTCTGTGTACTCCATCTGGGAAAATCCACATGTATAGCCACCATTTGTTTATGTTTTTGACAAAAGGTATTTGGAATGAATAAATCATTGGTGTTGCAAAATTCTATCATGCAATCTCCAGTGTTATTTCTATCACTAAGACCATATTTTCCAATTACCAGTGATTCTTTATTTCCAGCTTTTATATTCCAATCACTAGTAATAACCAACACATCTTGATCACATATTTGGTTGTGTGGTTAAGTTTGTGTGTCACCTTGGCTGGGCAACTTTGCCTGGTTGAGTGGCTGGGCAGCTGAATGTAGTTATTCCCCATGGTGCGATTGGTAATTAACTCCATGGTGGAATCTACTGGAGCAGCTAGCTGAGTAGCTGCTTTGGGTATGTGGTCTGCTTCCCGTATATATGCAACAGCTTTGAGAATGGTCTAAAGGTTATTGTACCCTTGAACCCTGCATGTAGCCATGTTGTCACTCAGCAGTCTGCCATGCTCTGCTGACCTTGGGACTTTCAATGGACTTGAATTAATGGCCTGCCATGTGTTTGGTAACATCAAGACTGTGCCTTTTTTACCTGTCAACCTTGGGCTTATCAGCCACAGCAGCCAGCAGCTGTTGAGTGAAGAAAACCTTCAGCTTCAATGGGCAGGGAGCAGGAGGCAGAGCTGAAGCCCAAGGTTGAGAGGCTTTCACCCAGCCCCTACAGCCTGGCACTTTGAACTTGGACTTAAAGCCTCCAAACTGTAAGAAAATAAACTCTTGTTTCTTCAAGCCATCCCATTTGTGGTATATTCTTGTCAGAACAGTACTAGGAAACCAGAACATTGGTCAATTTCACACTGCAGAAGTTGGTAAAAGTCTTCAGTTTCCTAGTCTTTGGTTTTGGTGGTTGGTGCATAAATTCACTATTTATTCATTATTTATTCAAATAGTAGTATTAACTGGTCTTCCCTGTAGGCATATAGATATTATGCTATCACTGACAGCATTGTACTTCAGGATAGATCTTGAAACAATCTTTGTGATGATGAATGCCATGCCATTCCTCTTCAATTTGACATTCCAAGCATAGTAGATCATAGCCAATTAAAACCTTGTGAATCACAACAGAATATTGTCTGACTTGCTTGTTTTAGACATGTTATCAGGAGGGATTAGTCATCACAGGAGGACATCTTGTGTAATACAGTGGGTCAGCAAGGGTGAGTGAATCCTTTGGTGAAATGGATTGGCACAAAACTGCAACAATGGACTCAACCATGCCTACCCCATGCTCTCTTATAGGCAAGTTATTTTTCATCCAGAAAAAGCCTCCTCTCTTCCAGCTTCCCAAACAATACTCCTTCATAAAATGTTTCTTTAGCTCTTAGTTAAAAGAGACCTCTTTCTTCTAATTTCCCAACACACTTTTAGCACTAACTATCTGAATGAAAGGGAGGGAGCAGGAGAGGCTGGGGACCCGCGGAGTGTCAGGATATCCAGGTAAAAGGGGCAGGAGGCAAGGCTAGGCTCCAAGCCCCCTAGAGCCAGGAATCAGAGGGAGCAGCCAGGGACCACAAAGTGGTAGGTTCCAGGAAGGAATTAGATGAGGGAAGGGCACAGAGGTTTCCAACAAGTAAGGGAGACAAACTAGTCGGTCAGTTTGTCATCCTGTGGGGCTTGTACATTGCTGTGAGTCTTGAGGTTGTGCCACTGGTGTTTCAGATGCCAGCAGAGTTGCACATGGTGCACAAGTTTCAGTGGAGCTTACAGACTAAGATAGACTAGGAAGAAGGAGGAGACCATCCACTTCTCAAAAATTGGCTAGGGAAAGCCTTATAAATAGCAGAGAAACTCTGTCTGATACATTACTGGACAACTTAATGAATTGCTTGGAAACATTCCTTCCTGACACAGTAAAGGAAGACAAGCCCCTTGGGTAGGAAGGCACTCAAAATAGGACTGGGAAAGGGCTGCCTCATCAGAGTAGAACTAACCTTAACGATATAGATAAAGTAAGTCTTTCAGGACCTCCATGTGCTGACATGGCACAACTCAAATTGAGGAGAAACAGCTGCAAATAGCCATTAATAATCAGAACATGTAATGTATAAAGTATGAATCTCGAAAAATTGGAAGTTGTCAAAAATGAAATGAAATGCATAAAAATTGATATCCTATGCATTAGGGAGTTGAAATGGACTTGTTTGGGCCATTTTGAACCAGCCAACCATATGATCTACTATGCTGGGAATGACGATTTGAAGAGGAATGTCATGGCATTCATCATCACAAAGGATGTTTCAAGTACAATGCTGTCAATGATAGGATAATATCCATATGCCTACAAGGAAGATCTATTAACACCACTATTTTTCAAATTTATGCACCAAACACCAAAGCCAAAGATGAGGAAATTGAAGATTTTTATCAATTTCTGCAGTCTGAAATTGACCAAACATGCAATCAAGATGTGTTGGCTATCACTGGTGACTGGAATGCAAAAGTTGAAAACAAAGAAGAATCACCGGTAGTTGGAAATGTTGGCTGTGGTGACAGAAATAATGCTGGAGATGGCATGATAATATTTTGCAAGACCAACGATTTATTCATTGCAAATATCTTTTTCCAACAACACAAACTGTGGCTATACACATGGACTTCACCAGATGGAGTACACAGGAATCAGATTGACTACATCTGTGGCAAGAAGAGATAGAAAAGCTCAATATCTTCACTCAAAACCAGCCAGAAGCTGATTGTGGAACAGACCAGCAACTGCTTATATGCAAGTTCAACTTGAAGTTGAAGACAATTAAAACAAGTCCAAGAGAGCCAAAATATGATCTTGAATATTTTGAATATTCAAAGAATCCCTCCTGATCTAGAGACCATCTAAAGAATAGATTTGATGCATTGAACACCAATGACCGGATACCAGATGAATTATGGGATGACATCAAGAGCATCATCCATGAAGAAAGCAAGAGGTCATTAAAAATATGAGAAAGAAAGAAAAGACCAAAATGGATGTCAGACGAGACTCTGAAACTTGCCCTTGAGCAGAGAGTAGCTACAAAAAATAGAAGAAATGACAAGATAAAAGAGCTGAACAGAAGAGTTCAAAGAGCAGCTTGAGCAGACAAAGCCAATTACTATAATGAAATGTGCAAAGACCTGGAGTTAGAAAAGCAAAAGGCAAGAACATGCTAGGCATTTCTAAAGCTGAAAGAACTGAGGAAAAAAATTAAGCCTCAAGTTACAGTACTGAAAGATTCTATGGGCAAAATATAGAATGATGCAGGAAGCATCAAAAGAAGGTGGAAGGAATACACAGAGTCACTGTACCAAGAAGAATTGGTAGATCTTCATCCATTTCAGGAAGTGGCATATGACCAAGAGACAATGGTAGTGAAGGAAGAAGTCGAAGCTGCACTGAAAGAATTGACGAAGAACAAGGCTCTGGGAATTGCTGGAATACCCATTGAGATGTTTCAACAAATGGATGCCCCGCTGGAGGCACTCACTCAGTTATGCCAAGAGATTTGGAAGACAGCTACCTGGCCAACTGACTGGAAGAGATCCATATTTGTACCCATTCCAAAGAAAGGTGATCCCACAGAATATGGAAATTATAGAACAATATCATTAATATCACATGCAAGTAAGATCTTACTGAAGATAATTCAGAAATGTTTGCAGCAGTATATTGACAGAGAACTTCCAGAGGTGCAAGCCAGATTCAGAAGAGGACGTGAAACAAGGGATATCATAGCTGTTGTCAGATGGATCTTGTCTCAAGGCAAAGAATACCAGAAAGATGTTTACTTGTGTTTTATTGGCTATGCAAAAGCTTTTGATTGTGTGGATCATAATAAATTGTGGATAACATTGAGAAGAAAGGGAATTACAGGACACTTAATTGTACTCATGAGAACCTGTATGAGACCAGGAGGCTGTCATTCAAACAGAAAAAGGGAACACTATATGGTTTAAAATCAAGAAGGGAGTGTGTCACAGTTGTATCCTTTCACCATACTTATGCAATCTGTATGCTGAGCAAATAATGCGAGAACCTGGACTATGTGAAGAAGAACATGACATTAAGATTGGAGGAAGAATCATTAACAACCAGTGATACACTGATGACACAAATTTACTTGCTGAAAATGAGGATGACTTGAAGTCCTTACTGATGAAGATTGAAGAATATAGTCTGCAGTATAAATTACATCTCAATGTAAAGAAAACAAAAATCCTCACAACTGGTCCTATAAGCAACATTATGATAAATGGAGAAAAGATTGAAATTGCCAGGGACTTCACATTACTTGGTTCTACAATTGACATCAATGAAAGCAGCAGTCAGGACATCAGACAACGTATAGCACTGAACAAATCAGCTGCAAAGGACCTCTTTCTAGTGCTGAAAAGCAAAGATGTCTCCTTGAGGACTAAGGTGCACCTGACACAAGCCATGATATTTTCAATCGCCTCATAAGCATGTGAGAGCTGGACAATAAATAAGGAAGACTGAAGAAGAATTAATGCTTTTGAGCTGTGGTGTTGGCGAAGAATGCTGAAAGTACCATGGATTGCTATAAGAACTAACAGATCTGTCCTGGAGGAAGTGTGTCCAGAATGCTCCTTGGAGGGAAGAATGGCCAGACTTCATCTCACATACTTTGGTCAGGTTGTCAGAAGGGACCATTCGCTGGAGAAGGATGTCATGCTTGGTAAAGTGGAGGGTTGATGAAAGAGGGGAAGGCCCTCAATGAGATGGGTTGACATGGTGGCAGTGGCAACGGGCTCAAGTATAGCAAGAATCATGGAGCTGGCTCAGGACTGGGCAGTGTTTCATTCTACTGCACAAAGGGTCGCTATGAGTCAGAGACAACTGGATGGCACCTAACAACAACAAAATCTGATTGCATTGAGCTGTTTCTGATATATATTATAATTATGTATATATGAATGTTCTTTCTTCTATTATTCTATAAACTCATTGATGATAAGAAGCTGATCCCATATCAGCACTGTTTTCTAGTTTGTTTTGCATTTTATAAGATAAGAGTGTGGAGTTAGATTTATTGTAATATACATTTTACACATGAGAATACTAAGAAATAAGATGTGTAATTATCAGGATAAACTAGGTTATGCTGTAGTATAGTAATATACAATCTCCTTTGTTCATACCAAATGTCCTTTTACAATAACTTCAGCTGAGTTCATTGTTATCATCACCCCAAAACCAAGGCTGATGGAGCAGTATCTGTCTGTAGCACTAATGGTCTTAACAGCAGAGAGAAAGGAGAAAACATGGAAGACTATTCATTTTCTTGAAAGCTTCTGTTTTGAAGTGACATGCATTAATTCTGCTTATATTTCATTGGAGAAAGCAAACCACACAGCCCTTGACTTCATGGGCATTATGTTGTTGTTGTTGTTGTTGTTGTTTGCCGTCGAGTCGGCCCCGACTCATAGCAACCCCTCCTTGGGTTTCCGAGGCAGTATCACTA
>NW_006921631.1:13700202-13712957 GCF_000298275.1 Orycteropus afer afer
AACCGCCTGCCTTCTGGTTAGCAGTCAAGTGCCTTAGCCACTATGCTACCAGAGCTCCCTCATGGGCATTATAGTCTAGTACAAATCCAGGTGTTAAGTAGCACAAGGGTGTTGAAAACAAAACGAGAAAAGCAGAGTTGTAGTTGACACTATCATTGCTCTACCAAGATTCTCTTGAATCCCTTTCACTGCTTCTGTGTACTTCTCCCCCAGCTTCTGAGTATCTTTGCTTCTAATCATCTGCACTTAACATTCTCTTTGGAGGCTACCCTCAGGCTGCTAGAGAGGTTTTGCCTGCAAGCGCAGAAAGTTGGAATGATCTTACCCCGTGACTGGTAGAAGAATCTGAAGCCCAGCTTCCTTGACTAGGAGGAACAAAGATTGAAATATAATTTACCCTACAGAGCCTCCCTGATCATGCTGAAGCTGGGCCTTTGCTCAAATTGTAACATTGCTTGACGTAGAGACCACCAGAATGAGCCTCATGGATGTCCAATTATAGGAAGCATAATTGACTGAGATCTTCAACAGCTGAGCTATGAAATCCATTGCCAAGTTTGAGCTGAGGCCATAATTTCCTAGGCTCCTCCCAGTCAATGACTGAACAATACAGGAATACTAAGCTAGACTCCTTGTTGGGATATGAGAATCCTCTGAAGATGCCTTTGGCTCTAGGACTCTTCCAGTAGCCTTCCTGAACTTTCCTTAGACTGGCCAGCAGTCTGGGTCACCCCTACCAACCTTTCTTGCCATTCTCATTCACTTGGGGTTAAACTTGTGTTGCAGTTTTATGGCTCCCTCAGCTTGTTCTGAGCCCCCTCCTGATTCCTTTTATAAGAATTTCCCTAGTAAAATCCTCAAATCCTTTATCATGTCTTGGCATCTACTCCTCAGAGGACTCCAACTAACACCACTCCTTTACTGATTTCTACTGTCAGCACTTACTTACACAGGAGTGTTCAGCATTGGCAAATGCTATGTAACACAAGGGAGCAATGGGAACATATAATGAAAAGCACTTAACCTAGTAATAAGATGGTTATGTTGACCTTTGAAAGAAGTGTGAAGCTAATTAGGCAAAAGGATGGGAAAAGAGAATGTTCCCAGTAGAACTATCATATTCAAAGATCAGGAGGCAAGAATGAGAATGTCAGAGTCAAGAAAGGGGGCAAGTGATAATTAATAATTAGTGTGGTGAGAGATGGAGGAAGAAGTCAGTTTAGGAACTGGCTGCTTGACCATGCTAAGGATTTTTAACTTTTCCCTAAGAAGAGAGAGAAGTCATTTGTTATGGATTGAATTGTGCCCTCCCAAAATATGAGTTGGAATCCTAACTCATATACCTGTGGATGGAATTCCATTGGGAATAAAGTTTTCTTTTTTATGCTAATGAGGCTATGACAGTGTAAGATATGTCTTAAACCTAATCACTTTTGAGTTGTAAAAAGAATGCATTAGGTACAGAAATAAGCGCATAGCGGGACAGACGGATTATATCTGATGATGACAGAAGAGGATGAGTCTATAAACTCAGGAACTCCAAAGATTGCTGGCTACTGGAAGCTGAAATAGACAAAAAAAAGACCTTTCCTAGAGCCATATGCTGAATTTGGACTTCAAGCCTCCTGAACTGTGAGAAAATAACTTTGGGTTCTTTAAAGCCACCTACTTGTGGTATTTCTGTTACAGTAGCAAGAGGAAACTAAGACACTATTTTAAGACTTTAGACAGAAAGATGAAAGAGTTCGATCTACATTTTTATACCTCCTTCTAATCAGAGTGAAAAATGAATTACAGGCTAGAGTAGAAGTGAAGAGACAAGAAAAAAATTAATGTAATGGCTTGGGATGAGCAGGCTTGGCAATTCATAGCCCACAACCTATTTTCATACAACCCATGAGCAAAGAACAATGTTTTTCTTTTTTCTTTTAAATGATTGTAAGTGAGAAAAGAAGGAGAAAAATATATAATATAGATCAGAGAATAAACCAATAAAAAAAGACTATATGTGTATCTAAAAGCCTAATATATTTACAGAAGAAGTTTGTTGATCCTGGACTAGAGTATTGACAGTGAACATGGGGAAAAGTGGTTGGATTCATGAAATATTTTGAAGGTAAAATCAAACAAAATTTTTGATCTATTGGATGGAAAAGATGAGAGAAAATGTGGTATCAAAAATTTATCCTAGATTCCCAGCATGGGCATGTGGATGGTTGGAGTTACTATTTGTTGACAAAGAACACAAGGTAAGAAGCCAGCTTGAGAGATCCTGCAATGTCTTCACTCTGATTCAGTATTTCCTTTACTCAATCTAACTAAATTCAACTCAGTAGCTTTATAATACACACCATCAGAGATGAGATAATTGTACTCCTTGCCCTCTAAAGCATTTTACAGTTTTCAACAGGAAGGAATTACAAGTAAACATGACATAATAGAAATAGTGTCAGATGAGCGTCACAAAAGAGATACAACATACTAAGGGGGTTCCATTTAGAAAGATCTAGGGAGGATTTCAAAGAAGATGTGTCATTTGAATTAGGCCTTAAAGTATAACTGAGATTGCAAAACAGCATGACTGGAATTAATCCCCAGGTCCCCCTTGGTGCCACTTTCAAATTATTGAAAACTAGTCTCTCCTTAAAGATGATAGAATTCATAACCAACAGTTATCCTTATTAAATTATATTTCCTTATTAAACCCTCCTCTTCTCGTGTGCATTTGTCTTACAACATCTCCAACAACTTTGGACTCGCTCTTTTCCACCTCTCCCTGAACTCAGCTGTCCCAGGAGCCATGACATTTTCTTCCCTTCTCCTTTCTTCCACTGCAGCCAATTGAGTCAATTTGATCTGTTTCTCCCTCTGAGAGCCTGAGAACTATAATGGGTAGAACAGAACCCTTTTCAAAGGATGGGAGCTGAGTGGATAAGCACATGGGCTTGCACACTTATTAAAAATGATTCCGTGCCCCAGGAAAATAGAGTGGGCAGCAAGGAGGTCTGTGCTCTAGGGAGAGTAACTGGAATTTGGGCAGGTGTAGGAAGCACAGAGAAAGATTGACAGTAGTCTCGGGATATACTGTGTAGATCTGTCCTACAACGTCTCAATAGGTGGTATAGTGTGGGGCGTAGGGGCCTGCACTGTTTGGTTATGGGATGGAAGCAAGACTAATGGTGCTTATTGAAATGGAAGAGAAAAGGGGCAAGAAAAACCAAGATTTACTGAATTCTACATACTTTAATTTTTTGTAGTTGTTGTACTGTTGAAGTAGTATTCAGCTTTTAGGAGGAAAAAGGCAAGTCAAAGGGGGGGAATGTTTGTGTTATAGATTTATTTTTAAAAGCTTTGAGAATACAATCTAAACTTGACACATATTTGGCCCAAGCTCTATCTCCAAGTCTTTGCCTCCACTTCCTAAGGATCCCACTGATGAATGAGCATTAATGTTCATGCTGATGTTTCTACAAGTCACTGAGTCACCAGAGATTCAATTACACTCTACACTTTCTCCTTAAGGCAGAAAATGAGCTAATGTGTTTTAGAAAGATTTTTGGCAATAAGGCTTGAAGCTAAGATGTTTTTCATTTTAAAATTCAGGTAATTGGAAAAGAAGGCCATGCTTATTATTAAATACACTTATTTGCCTAATTATGAGTGAAAAGTGCAGTGATAAGAGTCATGGCTGATGTGAAGACAAAGAAGATAGACCTACTCTCAAAAATAGATATGTAAAACTTAAATAGAAGGAACAGGAGAAAAAATGAACATTTAGAGTGTGAGGTAAAAGGGGAGGTAGATAACCTAAAATGTGTTGTTTGGAACACTGACACCATCACAATTCTCAGTTTTAAAACCTATCATGGCTCCAGTAGCAAAGTTAATATCCTACCTAAGATTAGAGGTGGAAGAGTTATTAATTTTAGTTTTATTTTATCACTGTAGCTCCTTGTCCTCTATCTTGTCAAGCTGGGTAAAAGCTGGGATGGAATGAGAAAGTATGACAAAGGGGGAAATTTATCCCATGCTCTCTCTTTTTTCCACCTTCTACTTTTGTTCAGGGCATTGCTGCTTCAGTGTAGAATTCTCACCTTCCATGCAGGAAACCTGGGTTGGATGCCTGACCTAAGCACCTCATATGCAGTCACCATTGTCTGCCAGTAGAAGCCTACATGTAACTATGATGTAACTATGATGCTGAGGAGGTTTCAGTGGTGCTTCTAGACTAAGGCAGACTAGGAAGACTGGCTTGGCAATTTACTTCTGAAAATCATCCGATAAAAGTCCTGTGGATCAAAATATGTCTAATTCACAACAATTTTAAGACTAGGAAGGTTTTTTTTTTTTTTTTTTAACTCATTGTCCATGGGGTAGCCTGAGTCTGGGACCAAGTACATGGCAGCCAATAACAGCAACAGCACTTTTATTCAGATATTCCCTTTCCCCTCAACTAACCTAGTCACCTTTCTAGTGACAACTAACCTAGTCACCTCTGTCCCTAATCACTGTTGTCCAGCTACAGACCATGCATTTATTAAGAACCTATTATATTCCAGGCTCTTCAAACCTGTGAAAACAGAGGCCAAGAGACCAATAGCAGCAGCTCCTCACATTCACAGTGTTTTTTCAGTTTCTAAAATGGTTTCATATTTTGATCAAGGAAACACATCTTATTTTTATTCTCTTTAGAGAAATGAGGTGTTTACTGTTAGATGTCTTTGAAAATGCAAGTTCATGGCTATTTGATTATTCATACAAGAGAGCAACCTGGGGATCCTTATCACTCTATATGAAACCCTTTTGTCTGGACCAGAAGTCTTTGTGCTTAATATTCAGGAAGGGAATGAATGGCTTCTACAAAAGCTCACTATCAGAACAATCTGAGTGATCTTTAAAGAGACCTAAAGCTCTCAGGAAACATCCATGGGCAGTATCTTCGAGGTTCAGAAAATGGTCTGAAATCCTACAAAATCTACCTCCTCTGCCAGGACTCAGCACACTACTTATGTGCCTCCACATACTTGTTCTCACATAACCTCACAGCAAGGCATGGGTGTGGGTTGTTGTTGTTGTTAGGTGCCGTGGAGACTTTTCTGACTCATAGCAACCCTATCTATGCACAGCAGAACAAAACACCACACAATCCCATGCCAGCTCCATGATCCTTGCTATACTTCAGCCCATTGTCACAGCCACCATGTCAATCCAACTCGTTGAAGGCCTCCCCCTCTTTCACCAACACTCCACCTTACCAAGCATGACATCCTTCTCCAAGGAATGGACCCTTCTGACAACATGATGAAAGTAGATGAGACGAAGTCTGGGCATTCTTGCTTCCAAGGAGCATTTCAGTTGCACTTCCTCCAGGACAGATCTGCTAGTTCTTTTAGCAGCTGTGGTACTTTCAGCATTCCTCGCAAGCACCATAACTCAAAAATATCAACTCTTCTTCGGTCTTTCTTATTCATTGTCCAGCTCTCACATGCATATGAGGCAATTGAAAATATCATGGCTTGTGTCAGGCGCACCTCAGTCCTCAAGGAGACATCCTCGCTCTTCAGCACTTGAAAGAGATCCTTTGCAGCTGACTTGTCCAGTGCTACACGTCATCTAATGTCCTGACTGCTGCTTCTATTGGCATCGATAGTAGAACCAAGCAACGTGAATTCCTTGACAACCTCAATCTTCTCTCCATTTATCGTGATGCTGCTTATAGGTCCAGTTGTGAGGATTTTTGTTTTCTTTATATTGAGATATAATCCATATTGCAGACTGTATTCTTCAATTTTCATCAGTAAGTGCCTCAAGTCATCCTCACTTTCAGCAAGCAAAGTTGTGTCATCAGTGTATCTCACGTTGTTAATGATTCTTCCTCCAATCCTAATTCCACGTTTCCCTTCATATAGTCCAGGTTCTTGGGTTATTTGCTCAGTATATATGTTGAATAAGTATGGGGAAAGGATACAACCCTGACACACTCCCTTCTTGATTTTAAACCATGCAGTGTCCTTTTGTTTTGGTGGAACAACAGCCTCCTGGCCAATGTACAAGTTCTCCATGAGTACAATCAAGTGTTCTGGAATTCCCATTCTTCTCAATGTTATTCACAATTTGTTGTGATCCACACAATCAAATGCCTTTGCATAGTCAATAAAACACAAGTAAACATCTTTCTGGTATTCTTTTCTTTGAGCCAAGATCCATCTGAGAGCAGCTATGATATCCCTTGTTCCACGTCCTCTTCTGAATCCAGCTTGCACCTCTGGAAGTTCTCTGTCATATACTGCTGCAACCGTTTTTGAATTATCTTCAGTAAGATCTTACTTGCATGTGATATTAATGATATTATTAGATAATTTCCACATTCGTGGGATCACCTTTCTTTGGAATGGGTACAAATATGGATTTCTTCCAGTCACTTGGTCAGGTATCTGTCTTCCAAATCTCTTGGCATAACCAAGTGAGTGCCTCCAGTGGGACATCGTTTGTTGAAATATCTCAATCAGTATGCCATCAATTCCTGGAGCCTTGTTCTTCACCAATTCCTTCAGTGCAGCTTCAACTTCCTTCTTCAGTACCATTGGTTCTAGATCATATGCCACCTCCTGAAATGGATGAAGATCGATCAATTCTTTTTGGTACAGTGACTGTGTATTCCTTCCATCTTCTTTTGATGTTTCCTGCATCATTCAATATTTTGCCCATAGAATCTTTCAATACTGCAACTTGAGGCTTAATTTTTTCCCTCAGTTCTTTCAGCTTGAGAAATGCCAAGTGTGTTTTTCCTTTTGTTTTTCTAACTCCAAGTCTTTGCACATTTCATTATAGTAATTGGCTTTTTCTGCTTGAGCTGTTCTTTGAAATCTGTTCAACTTTTTGATCTTGTCATTTCTTCCATTCACTTTAGCTACTCTATGCTCAAGGGCAAGTTTCAGAGTCTCTTCTGTCATCCATTTTGGTCTTCTCTTCTTTTCTTGTTTTTTTTAGTGACCTCTTGCTTTTTTCATGGATGATGTTCTTAATGTCATCCCACAATTCTTCTGGTTTCCGGTCGTTGGTTTTCAATGCATCAAATTGTTCTTTAGATGGTCCCTATATTCAGGAGGGATATATTCAAGATCATATTTTGGTGCTCATGGACTTGTTTTGATTGTCTTTAACTTCAAGTTGAACTTGCCTATGAGCAGTTGATGGTCTGTTCCACAATCAGCTTCTGGGCTGGTTTTGGCTGAAGATATTGAGCTTTTTCATCGCCTCTTGCCACAGATGTAGTCAATCTGATTCCTGTGTGTTCCATGTGGCTAAGTCCATGTGTATAGCCACCATTTGTCTTGTTGAAAAAAGGTATTTGCAATGAATAAGTCATCAGTCTTGCAAAATTCTACCATGCGATTTCCAGCATTATTTCTGTCACCAAGGCCAAATTTTCCAACTAACAGTAATTCTTCTTTGTTTCTAACTTTTGCATTCTAGTCACCAGTGATAATTAACATATCTTGATTGCATGTTCGGTCGATTTCAGACTGCAGAAGTTGATAAAAATCTTCAATTTCATCATCTTTGGCTTTGGTGGTTGGTATATATTTTGAATAATAGTCGTATTAACTGATCTTCCTTGTAGGCATATGGATATTATCCTATCACTGACAGCACTGTACTTCAGGACAGATCTTGAAACATCCTTTGTGATGATAAATGCCATGCCATTGCTCTTCAAATTGTCATTCCTAGTACAGTAGATCACATGGTTGTCTGATTCAAAATGGCCATTTCATCTCACTAATGCCTAGAATATCAATCTTTATGCATTCCATTTCATTTTTGACAACTTCCAATTTTCTTAGATTCATCCATTCCATTCTTTCATTCCATTTTCTGATTATTAATGGATGTTTGCAGCTGTTTCTCCTCAATTTGAATCATGCCACATCAGGAAATGGAGGTCTCAAAAGCTTTACCTTATCCATATCGGTAAGAATGGTTTTAGTCTGATGATTCAGCTCTTTCCCAGTCGTATTTTGAGTGCCTTCTAACCTAAGTGACTCTTCCTCCTCCTCTATATTGGACAATGTTTCTGGACTGTTCATAAAGTTGTGTAGTAATGTATCAGACAGTGTTTCCCTGCTATTCTTAAGGTTTTCCCTGGCCAATTATTTGAAAAGTGGATGGCCTCTTCCTTCTTCTTAGTCTGTCTCAGTCTGCAAGCCACACTGAAACCTGTGTACCACATGACCCCTGCTGGGTTTGAAACATCAGTGGCATAGCCTCAAGACTCACAGCAACACGTCACCACAGTAAGACAAACCAACAGACAAGTTTGTCTCCCTTAGCTGTTTGAAACTTCTCCAACCTCCCCTACCTGAATCCCTGCTGCTGCCTCCTCGCTCTGTCCCTGCCCCCTGGCCTTTTTCTGGAGTGTGGGTAAGGCAAAGCAAACAGTCCTAAGCGAGTTTTGCAGACAAGGTTCAAAGAGGTTAAGTTAGGGAATTATTGAAAGTCAGTAGTGTGACAAGACTAGGATTAACTCTCCGTAGTTGAACTCCAGAGATTTTCCTAGTAAATTACACCTGTGATCTGCATGCTGTCTCTTTGAAGCCTAGCTAATGGCACATATAGAAATGATGGGACCTCTCAACAATGGCCATTCAATTTCTGCCCTACTTTATTGAAATATCAAGTGGGAAAATGCACTAGGCTATTAGAAATTATGCCACTAGAGCATTGTTCATTGGAATTGTGGGTGATTTAATCTGCTTAGAGATATCAAAAAACATTCAAAGAGCAGGTTGCTATGGCAATGCTACTCTTATCTTCGTTGCTTTAAACAAAAATATCTCAAGGACAGAGTAATTAGGTAAGTAGAGCAGTGCATCTGCGTTACTTCATGCAGTCATTTTCCAATGACTACCATTTTACTGTTGTGCCTTGTGCTCATAAGTTCTGCCTAATATAGCAATTCTCCCTCAGGGAAAAGTGTGTGCATTGTGTGTATGTTGTGTGTGTGTGTGGTGGGTATGTTGGGAGTAGTGTCATTGATTAACACTTGCCCCAAACTCCTTTAGCAGGTGGCACCATATGCAGACTCCCACTCAAATGCAAATGTGACAAAAGAATATGAGGAACTGCAAGATACACGCAGAACCTCAAACTACGCCTGTCAGTAGGATTGTGAGACCACGTTATGGGAACAATATTCATTTGTGCCTTGCTTTTTTCCTTTTAAGTTGAATTTAAATGCACCTCAATGTTGCTTGTTCCAATTCCCTCTGACTCAGATCGTCATTTCTCAAGGCTCCAGGAAGGTCCTTTGCTTCTATTTCTAATGCCTGACATTCCTGTTCATCCAATAAAGATCATCACTACTCTCTTCACCTGCCTGGCCCACATCCTCCCTCCCACTCCGGAAATATAGAACTCTTTCCTTGAATTGCTTGTTCATCCACCCAGGAGAATATTGCCAGAGAGAGTATCTAATTTCCTGGACTTTATACTGCATCCCCTTACAACAGGATGAAAAAGATGACAGAAACCAATTTTTATTTGTTGTTGCTGCTATTAGGTGCTGACGAGTTGTCTCTGACTCATAGTGAGCCTATGTACAACAGAACAAAACAATGCCTGTCTGGTCCTCTGCCAGCCTCATAATCCTTGCGATACCTGAGCCCATCATTGCAGCCACTATGTCAATCCATCTTGTTGAGAGCCTTCCCCTTTTTCATTGACCCTCCACTTACCAAACATGATATCTTTAGTCTCCCTTAACATTTATTTAACACCAACTATGTGCCAGGAGGAGCTCTGGTAGCATAGTGGCTAAGACACTTGCCTGCTACCCAGACGGCTGGTGGTTCAAACCCACCAGCCACTCCTTGGAAGGAAGGTTGGGCAATCCTACTTCCGTAGTGATACTGCCTCGGAAACCCAAGGAGGGGTCGCTATGAGTCGGGGCCGACTCAACGGCACATAACAACAACAACAACAATGTGCCAGAGGAGCTTTGGTAGTGTAGTGCCTAAGGCATTTGACTGCTAATCAGAAGACTGGCAGTTCAAACCCACCAGCCACTCATCAGAAAGAAGGCTGGGCAATCTACTTCCGTAGTAATACCACCTCAGAAACCCAAGGAGGGGTTGCTATGTCAGATCCGACTGGATGGCAGATAACAACAACAACCACAATGTGCTAGGTCTTTAGTCAGGTACTTTGAGTGTTACCTCAATTAGTTCTCATGATAAGCCAGATAAGCAACTTGAGGCTCACACAGGTTAAAAACATATCACAGAACTACATAGCAGATCTGCAATATACACACAGGACTTGCTAAGCCCTGAAGTCTATGTTCCTTCCACTATACCAAGTTGCCTTCCTTAAAGAGGGACTATATTTTTAACATGTGGGAGGGCCAATAGCTCATGTCCCCTGTCATGCTGTCAAGCTGTTTAACTACTGTTTCCCTCCAATTAGACCAGTGACTCCCAACCAGTGTGATTTTGACCCCTTCCAGGCACATTTGGCACATTTGGAAATATTTTTGGTTTTCACAGTTTGGGAGGGGCAGGTAGAGATGCTGCATCTAATGGGTAGATAGCAGAGATGCTAACCTCACTGCAATGCACAGGACAGCACTACACCTTGGAAGCAAAGCCTGTCGATTTGCTTTCAAAATGTCACAACCCTGAAAACCTTTGGGAATGCAATTCTCTCTGCACCCATAGGGTTGCCATGAGTCAGAATTGACTCTATGGCAACTAGTTTGTTTGTTTTTTGGTATGGATTCTCAGGAGCTGGGTGACAAGGCATGTAACTATTATCTGTGGACTTGGTCATCAGTTCGCTGACTTCTACCTTGTCTTCATTCAAATGGGACAGTCTCAATTACAGATCCCAATGGGGATTGACAGCTTCTTTTCTTTAGAGCCCGTTGTGAGTATTACACAAAACTTGAAAAGTGGTAATATAGTGAACAAACACAAACTCAGTAAAAACTCACTGACATTGAGTCAATTCCAACTCATAGCGACCCACGTTGGCTTTCCAAGGCTGTAAATCTTTATGAAAGCAGACTGCCCCACCTTTCTTCCATGGAGTGGCTGGCAGAATCAAACCACTGACCTTTTGGTTAGCAGCCAAATGTCTAAACCACTACAGCACCAATGTGCCTTAGACAAATACAAGGAAATTATAAAATTATATGGTTGTTTGCTTTCCTTCCCCCCCCCCCTTTTTTTTCTTAAAAAAAAACTTTGCATTGTGATTTGGGTGAAAGTTTACAGAGTAAATTGGTTTTCCATTTAACAATTTGTACACATTTCGTTTTGGGGACATTGATTGCAAACCACACGAAGTAACAACATTCTTCTCTTCCTTGCTGTTTTCATTCATCCATATTAATCTTACCATTCTCCAAGTTTAATTTTATCTGTAATCAATAATACAGCAAAATGCATGATTTTTATTTAATTATATTGCACATTAGTTCTGATTTTTGAGTAAATAACTTTTGGCAACGGGACCAAACTCTAATATTTATTTTCATGGTTTAGGGTAAAATACAAATATATCTAAATTAGTCTGTGATCTACAGACACCTGGTTGTCCCTGAGCTTCTTTTAACTGTGTTGACATTTGAACTGATGTTATAAAAGAAACATTGGGTAAAATAGCTAGCACCTTAGTATGAACCAAACTACCAAACTGTCCTTGTAGTCGCTATATTCTTTGCTGCCCACACACAGGGGAAAAAAAAAAAAAGAAAGAAAGACAAAAACTTGTTTCTCTTAAAAAGTCATTGATAAAAGAGTAAACATAAATTCTTAATTTTGTTAAATCTTAACCCTTAAGTTCAGATCTTTTAAATATCGTGTAAGATGAAATGAAAACTTTGCACCAAGTTCTTCTGCATACTGAAATACAACTATTGTCACAAGGAAAAACACTTGTGTCATTGTTTGAGCTGTGAGTTGAACTAGCCACTTTTTTTTTAATTCATGAAACATTTTTAACTGAAATAACGACTAACAGAGAAACTAAGGTAATTCAGACTTCTGTATTTGATAGACATTTTCTAAATGCGAACTGAGTTTATCACTTCAAGAAAAACAATTGACAACATTATTGCTATTGATAAAATTGGAGATTTCAAATGAAAATTAGAATTTTGGAAAACTTGTTTCTGACACAACAACAGCATCCCAACACTTAAGGACTTTTTGATGAGATAATTTGTGACATTAAACTTGACATTAAAGGATGATAGGTGACATAAAAATTGGTGATGTTGGTGATCTTTAAAATATTGTGTAATAAGGTATGTCAATGTTTGGAAGATCTACATAACTCAGTGAACCAATATTTTCTAATGCATGATGTTACAAAATTATTCATGGGTAAAATACTCATGTAAAATGCAAGATTGACTAGTGGATATTAATGTAGAAAAGCATAAAATTTCTTTGATATAATTTCAGACTCTGAATTACAAAAACTCAAAGAAATTACCACTTGTCAAGTTTCAGTGTAGAATCAAAGAATATCCACAATTATTTGAAAACTCATTAAAATATTCTTTCCTTTTCCAATTGCATATCTGTGTAAGGCCAGATTTTCTTCAAACACTTCAATCTCCATATATTACATCTGATAACAGATTAAAAGCTGAAACAGACCTGAGAATCCATCTGTCTTCTGTTAAATTAGGCAATAAATAGTACGGTAAAAATGAAACAGTGTTACTCGTTTTTTGTTTTGGAGAA
>NW_006921631.1:13713527-13721426 GCF_000298275.1 Orycteropus afer afer
CCGTAGTGATACTGCCTCGGAAACCCAAGGAGGGGTCGCTATGAGTCGGGGCCGACTCGACGGCAAATAACAACAACAACAACAACAACCTAAATCAAGTTAAGCTTTCTGGGGTCATTAATAATTTTCAGGTAGATAAAGGGATCTTGAGGCCAAAGACTTTGAGAATTGCTGCTTTGAATGTTTATAGTTATAAATCAAGCTAATAAAATATGTTCTATCCTCTTGTCTTGACAATTCAGGGTTAAATTTAGAATGATTGGACTCCTCAAAAAATTGTGTTGGACTATGAGAGTGTAAAGATATCCAGCCCTTACTTCCTTCCTACAAGCCAGTCCCCTCTTCTTCTCCCTTACCACAAGGGCCTCATGGGCATGGAGATGAATGCTCAACTTACATGTCCAAGCAGCTACCCACCTTCTGCAAACTGTTAGCCCTTGGCCAGTCTTTGGGTCTAGGAGCATGAACATCTATAGCCAGGTCCACTTTTAGAAAAATGGACCCTTCAAAGAGACACATATAGGCCTTCAAGGCAGGCTTGGAACCATTTCAGCAGTGAATTCAAGGTTCCAGGTACTCATGGCTATGTCCAGATAGAAGGTAATGGAGAAGATTCCAGGTCCAAGATGGCAGACTAGGTAGGTACACATTCTAGTTCATCTCCAACAAAAATTCAAGAAAACTACTGATGACAATACTGGATTCCAGAACTTTAATGGAAAGGTTAAAAAAGTAGATCAAATAGGATGAGAGGAAAAGACTGAACAAAAACAGTGAACAAGGAGAAGTAAATTGCCAACCAACAGAGTCCAGCCATTTTGAGTTATCGCAAGCAACATTCTGTTTGGGGCAGGAACCAAATAACCAACTTCACTTGTCCAGGACTGCACTAGCACCCACTTCGGTGATCAGGCAACAAGAGAAGTGTGTCCTTCCCTCTTACGTTACACAACCTCCTGGTGACCGGAGACATGGCCATACCCACCCCTACTCACCAAACTCCCCTTGCTGTGCTGGGCTATATTTTCTTATTTATTCTTACTTTTCTGCTTAGTTCTTCCATCCTTCCATTTTCCCCACAGAGCAGGAGCCCCTCCTTCATTGTCCACAGAGGTAGCAGCAGCTTTCCCCAACCCTCCTTGGTCTGAAGTGTGCACTCTGGCTGAATGAGTGCTGTATTCTTTTGTAGCTGTATTGGGTGACTGGTACTTTTGATAGTACTGTGTTGCTTTTTTTCCTTCTTCCTTTTTTGATGCTTTCTTTTTTTCCTCCTTCTTAATTCTTCCCTCTTCTCTCCCTTATTTTCTTTTATTTCTTCTTCACCTTATCTTTTTCTTTTCTCTTTCTTTTTGTTCCTGTACCCACTCTGTGGTCAGCAACACTTGCCTCCACCTCTCCATGGATGGCAGTGTGAACTCCCCTAGAGTGAGCCTCATATTCCTGCTGCAGCTGTGCTTAGTAGCTAACATTTGCACCAGTTTTTTTTCTCCCTCTTCTTTTTCTATTTGTTTCTTCCCTTCCCAATCCTTCCTTCTCTGCTTCCCCTTTTTAGTCTTCTTCTTTTTCTCCTATTTCCCCTTCCATTTTTTTTTTTTCTTTTCCTTCTTCTGCCCTTTTTCTTTTCTTGACCTGGCTAAGTGAATATCTAGCCCCACCACCTCTGTGTTCAGTAGTGCCACCCTACTCCTAACTCTCTGCATTCAATGGTGCATGCTCCCAAGGAGCAAATGCCACATTTCAACCACAGCCGTGTTTGGTGGTTATCACTTGAGCCAGTACTGTGCCACATTTTCTCATTTTTGTTTTGTTGTTGTTGTTTATTGTTCTCCCTTTTCTCATATTTCTTTTCCTTTTACCTAGTTTTCTTTCTCCTTAGGTCTCCTCTCTTTCCCTGCCTCCAATATGATTTTTTCCTTCTCTCCTGTTCCCTGTCCACTGTTTTTTCCTTTCTTTCTCTAGCAGTTGCAAGCCAGTAATACTACACCTGCATACCCATCCATGCTTTCTTCCCCATCTATTAAGTGAGTACCACTACTCACTCCAGCACTACTAGACCAATGACAGAGAGAGACCAACACCATTTAGTTTGCCCTCAGCTGCTCTGCACATTCAGTGATCAGAGACACATGCCCATATTCCCATCTGCTACCAAATCTGCCCAGAGACAATTGGTGAGCACCCCAATGCTGCCAAACTAGTGACCACCATGTTTCCTGGATATATTAAACAGAACAAAATTAAAAATCAGATGAAGCAAATGAACTTACAATCAACAAATTAATACAATAACACTACATTGTTTTAGAGACAACAGATAACTTCAAATCACACACACATGCACACACACAGGACAAGATGGCTCAAGCAAGTGATCAAAATACAGGGCTAGAAAATGCTCATGGGATTACCTAATAAGAAATTTGAAAGAACCATATTAGGTTACCTTCAATGGATTGAGAAAAAGTTCAAGGAAACACAGACAAAATCAAAGAAAACATAGACCAAACTGTGGAAGAATTTAAAGGGGAAAAAAAAACTACAAGAGCAAATTGACAAAATAAATGGAAAATTAGAAACCATATAAGAATAGCAAATAGAAATTCAGAAGATTAATACCAAAATTTCAAAAATGGATAATGCGTTGGAAGGACAAAGGAGAACTGAATCAATGGAACACAGAATTAGTGAGATCAAAGACATATTTCTCAACACTAATCTGTTAGAAGAACAAAAAGAAAAAAAAAAAATGAAGACAGCTTAAGATTTATTTGGGATATCATCAAGAGGAATAACTGACATATGATTGGAATACCAGAACAGGAAAAGAGACCAAAAAAGAAAAAAAAAAAAGCACCAAGAAAATTGTTGAAGATTTGTTGAAAGAAAACTTCTGTAATATTGTGAAAGATGAGAAGACATGCATTCAAGAAGCTCAACAAATCCTAAGCAGGATAGACCTCAAAAGAAAATCACCAAGACAAATCTTAATCAAACTTTCCAAAACTGAAAACAAAGAATCCTGATAGCCACTCAAGAAAATGTCACCTAGAGACAGCTTAGGGGGCAGGAGAGTATGGAGGGATGGACACTGGGAAGTGGTACCTTGGGGAGGAAATTGGAGGGGAGCTGTTGCATTGTGGTAAATTGTGGTCAATGACATGAGACAAAGTATATGTGAACTGCTGTATCGAGAGTGAATTTGCTCTGTAAATCTTCACCCAAATCTAAATAAAATAAAATTAAAAATTAAAAAAAAAAAAAGAAAAAGAAAAAGTCACCTACAAAGGAGAACAGTAAGACTAAGCTCTGATTTCCTGGCAGAAACCATGCAGGAAAGAAGGTAATGAGATTATACATACATATAATGCTGAAAGAAAAAAAATGCCAACCAAGAATTATATATTCAGTAAAAGTGTCTCTCAAATGCTACCATGAAATTAGGATATTCCCAGGGAAACAGAAAATAAGATAATTTGCCAAAATCAGACTAACCGTACAAGAAATGTTAAGGGGAGTCCTCTGGACAGAAAACCACCAAGAGCAGAAACCATAGTAAATATATACACACTCAATGAAAGAGCCCCAAAGTATATAAATAAAACTTTAAGAGAATTGAAAGGAGAAATAGACAACTCCACAATAATAATAGAAGACTTTAATCTATCACTTTCAGTGAAGGACAGAACAACCAGAAAGAAACTTAACATAGATACAGAAGATCTAAGCAACACAGTCAACCAACTAGACCTCATAGATGTATATAGAACACTTCACTCAATAATCACACAATATAAATTCTTTTCCAGTGCACCATAGATTAAGACATGGTAATATCACCTACAAATCAACCCAGACATAGGAGTATAAAAAATAAAATAAGCTGACAAGACAGAAAATAAGGAACGAATTTCTAAACTATAATACCTACAAAGCAAAAAGTGGGGAAAAAAAATGATGTAGTTACAGAGCCTCGAGATGGAGAGAAAATGAAGATGATATTAAGATAGTATACACTGCTCTAAACTTGGGAAGATAATAATAAATTACAATGTGACTTCAAGGAAAATTAATAAATCCTCACATCAAAATGAAAAAGAAGAAAATCATAAAGTCTCAGTAAACACTAAAACAATAGCAACAAAGGAAATGACAAAAACATCTGTAAACAAAATGAGCTCATCACAGAAAAATATATGGAACCAAGAAACCATCAACAACACCACCACCACACATACAGGAAAAAAAAAAAAAAACAGCCAAGTGGTGGTAGTAGTAAATTCATACCTAACAATAATTATATTGAATGAAAATAGATTAAACACACTAATTAGGAGACAGAGAGTAGTGGAATGGATAAGAAAATATGGCCCACATTTTGCTGTCTACAAGAGACACATTTTAGACACAAAGACAAAAATAAGCTGAAAATCAAAGGACAGAAAGCATGTATCAAGCAAATGGCAACCAAAAAAGAGGAGGAGTGGCAATATAAATTTCTTATACAATAGATATTAAGATAAAAACCAGCAAAAAAGACAAGGAAGGGCATTATATAATGATTAAAGGATCAATCAAACAAGTACAAAATCATAAAAAATATCTACACACCCAGTGAAAGAGCCCCAAAGTAGATAAATAAAACTTTAAGAGAATTGAAAGGAGAACTAGACAACTCTACAATAATAAAAGTCTTTAATATATCACTTTCAGTGAAAGACAGAACAACTAGAAAGAAACTTAACATAGATACAGAAGATCTAAACAACACAATCAACCAACTAGACCTCATAGATGTATAAAGCACACAACACCAAACAATAGCACAATATAAATTCTTTCCCAGTGCACATGGAACTTTCTCTAGAATAGATCATGTTAGGTCATGAAACAAACCTCAATAAATTTAAAAATATTGAAATACTACAAAGCATCTTTTCAGATCATGCTATAAAATTAGAAATGGACAACAGGAAGACCAAGGGAAAAAAATTAAATATATGGAAACTGAATAACACCTTGATTAAAAACTACTAGGTAATAGAAGAAATTTAAAAAATGAAATAAAAACTTCCCTTGAATCAAGTGAAAATGAGAATGCAACATACCAAAATCTTTGGGACACAGCAAATGCTCAGAGGGCAATTTATAGCAATAAGTGCACACATCCAAAAAGAAGAAAGAATCAAAATCTACAACTTCTCCAACTACTAGAAAAAGAACAGAAAAAAAAAAAAAAGACTACAGTCACCAGAATAAAGGAAATAATAAAGATTTGAGCAGAAAGTAATGAAACAGAAAAACAGTAGAAAGAATCAACAAGACCAGAAGTTAGTTCTTAGAAAGGATTAATAAAATTGAGAAACCATTGGCAAATTTAACAATGGAAAAGAAGATGAATAAGAAACAAAATAGGGGATATCATAACATAACCTACTGAAATAAAAAAAGGTAATAACAGTAATTGTTCATCTAGAATTGTAGAACTCCTCAGAAAAGTGCATCAGAATATGAGAGTGTGAGGAGATTCAACCCTTACACTTCACAAGCCTGTCTCCTTTTTTTTTTTTTTTTTTCCATGCACCAGAAAGATGTGCAAATGAATGTTCAGCTTACATGTCCAAGCAGATATTCATCTGCTGCAAACCACTGGCCAATGGTTGATCTTTAGGTCTAGGAATACCTATAGCCAAGTCCATTGAGAAGGATGGACCCTGTAAAGAGATGCACATACTTCTTGGAGGCCAGTTCTACTTAATTTTGTCTTTCTTAACTTTAGATTACCAATTTCTTTAGGATAATTACTGTATTTTCATGATAGCTGTTCTTCACAAAGAGCTGGAATGCAACAGATGTTTTTTGGATTAAATTATACATATAATTTCTACTGGTTGTGAAATATCTGGAAAAAAGTAGTGAAGTTATTCTTGCACATTAACTTACCTCTAATGATTACTTGTGGAGATGTTTTTACCTTCTCCACTTGACAAATTGCTACTTATCTTTAAAGACTCACTTCAAGGATCTCTTCACCCCCCATTATAATAACCACACTCTCCTTCATGCATTTCTTACTCAAGTAACTCTGGATTGCCTAAAATGTCACCTCTCCTTCACCAGACTTTTGGAGAAAATATATGAACTGCTATAATTTAAAATATAAACTTCCTAGAACAATGGTTTTAAACAGCCTATCCTACAGAATATGGTCCTTTGAGGTGGTGTAGTGCCTAAGGCACTTGACTGTTAACCAGAAGCCTGGTGGTTCAAACCCAGCAGCCACTCCTCAGAAGGAAGACTGGGCAATCTACTTCTATAGAGATACTGCCTAGGACACTCAAGGATGGGTCACTATGAGTCGAATTGACTCAATGGCAGTGAGATGAAAATTACATCTATGGTAAGATTTGGAAATGCTGTATATTATATCCCGCTCTTGGAGATTTACTATATAAAAAAATATAGTGAAAAGCCTCACACCAAGGAAGACTATTTAATTTCTTTGGCTAGAGTTTCCAAATGATGTTAGTCAAGGAGTTTTATTGTTTTTGTTTTTGTTTTCTTCACTTTTTCCCTATCAACATAGCAGTGAACTTCAGTTCTATGAAACACATCCTGGAAAATACTACTGTAAGGGAAGGAGAAATTTCAGTATTTGTTGGTAATGGTTCTATGGCACCTCCTATTTGTACATCATAATTCAATAGCAATAATAGGACTGAATGCTGTTTCTTTTCAGAGAACTTAGTGGATTACTAATTAAGTGAGGATCTAGTCTAGTTTCATTCTGGACATAGGGTTTTCTTGGCTTAAATCTTATGGAAGAAGATCTCCCAGTTTTTCTCCTGCAATACTATTATGGCATGACATCAAGAACATCATACAATGAGAAAACAAAAGGTCATTAAAAAGACAGGAATGGAAGAAAAGACAAAATGGATGTCAGAAGAGACTCTGAAACTTGCTCTTGAATGGAGAGTAGCTAAAGCAAATGAGAGAAAAGGAAAATAAAAGAGTTGAACAGATGATTTCAAAGAACAGCTCAAGAAGACAAAATAAAATCTTATAATGAAACGTGTAAAGACCTGGAGTTAGAAAACCAAAAGGAAAGAACATGCTTGGCATTTCTTAAGCCAAAAGAATTGAAGAAAAAAATTCAAGCCTCCAATTGTGATATTGAAGGATTCTATTGAAAAATAATGAACGATTCAGGAGACACCAGAAGAAAATGGAAGAAGAGAGTTCCAGCAAGATGGTGGACTAGGCAGAAGGACTGCACAGACCCTCTTCAACAAAGAATAGGGAAACCAATTAACAAAGACACAGAAGATAATCTTGGACCCCTGAGCCTTGAAGGGAAGGATACAAAAGTGGACTAAACCCCAACTAGCAGAAGAATTTGCATGAAAATACCAAAAAAGGAGACACACAGAGCTGTGGTCTGGCAGTGACCTGAGTGACGCTGATGGCACAGATGGCACAGACAGCTTGGAGATCCCTGAGTGGTGGGACTGCACGGAGGACTGTGCATGATGGCTGGGGAACAAACGGAGAAGGTGAAGAGAAAGGTAGGCTGAGCTGTGGACTTTTGCTGGTCCGGAGGGTGCCGTCATTTTGTAGGTTTAAAAAGCGGCTTGACTATTTTGGATATTCAAAGAGACAGCGCTCTCACAGATTTCTGGGGCTTAAGAACATGTTCTGCTCTCCAGCAAGCCCAAGGACACTCGGGGCCTACGAGACTGAAAAGGTACGACATTCTTCTTGTTACTACACCCTACACCCACTTGGTGAATGGAGGTGTGGCCATCCCCACTCCCACCTACCTTCTGGGCCCACAGGAACTCCATCACAGTCTGTGTGCTCAGATAGAGCCTGGGTGCCCTACCCGGTCCTCCACCGATT
>NW_006921631.1:13725036-13728938 GCF_000298275.1 Orycteropus afer afer
AAAAAAAAGATGAAAATGGAAGGAATACAGTGAGTTATTGCAACAAATCGAATTGGTTGATGTTTAACCATTTCAGGAGGCAGCATATGATAAAGAACCAGTGGTACTGAAGGAGGAAGTCCAAGCTGCATTGAAGGCATTCGCACAAAAGTACAATGTTGATAATTGTAGAAACAGTGTGAGGGGGTTGGAGGAATAAGGATCTATGGGAACTCCCTATACTTTCTGCACAATTTTCTTGTAAACTTAAAACTGCTCTAGAAAAATAAAGTCTATTATAGAACTTTTCTGAAGCTCAACTAATAACCAACCCACCTTCAAGAAAGACCAAAAATGATAATATTTTAGCTAGGTGCAATGCTGCCCTAGATGAAACATGAGATTCTGTTAGAAAGTATGAAGAAGATTGGTTGCCATGAGTCAGAATCAACTCAATGGCAGTGGATTTGGTTTTGGTAGGCCATCAACAGTCCCTGCCACAAAGAACTAGCTCAATATATCATGGGAGTTATTTGTGGCAGAGACTGCAGATTGCCTATCCAATATCAATTCTCTCTTCCCCCTTACTAATGGAATGCACTCTGATATCTTCTACCTATTCTATTATACTCTTCCTGTGTGTGTCAGAATAGAACTATGCTCCTTCATATGGCTTTCAATGGCTGAGTTTTCAGAAGTAGACCACTAGACTTTTATTCTGAGATGTTTCTGGGTGGACTCGAACCTCCAATCTTTCAGTTGGCAGCTGAGCACATAAATTATTTGCACCAACCAGCGACTTCATTCTAATCTAATCTATTCTTTTGTATTCCGATGGAGTTTCTTTAATGTTTAATGCCCCAACTTAAGTTTTTTCCAGACACTAATAAGTTTTGACCTATAATTTGGAAAACATTGGTCTAAAGAAAAGAAAGACAATTAAATTAATATACTCATTATGGTATGGAAACTTTAAATGCTGCATGACCAACAACCTCTTAGAAGTTAAAAGAAAAGGGGATTAACCTTCCTTTGGAGATGTTAGGGCAGGTAGCACAGAAGTGAACTCTGAACTGAGTCTTGAGAAATGAGAAGGAAATTATCAGGTGGAAAAGAGGATAAGGACATTCCAAGCAAAGGAAACAACATATTGAATTGGTGTGCAGGTGTGAAAGGGAACGGCAGAAAGCCAACCAAGGGGGATTCAAGCATCACAGGAGGTCAGAAGAGAATTCTAGATTAGACTCATCAAGCAAAGTACAACCTTGCCATGAAGCATTTTAAAATAAACTGGAGATCCCTCAGCATAGAAGCAGCTGACACACACTCACCAGAATGGTTCCATATCCCACCACAATGTGCACTCAATACCTGCTCTGGGCCAGTCTCTGTGCTCTGTACAAAGGTCACAGAGAAAAGACTCAGACTTGCCCTTGTGAGTGTCAGTTTAAAGAAGAAACTAGACACATACAAATAATTTTGATATTGTGTGATTAATTCTAGAGGAAACAATCAGGGTTCTGTGTGTGAGAGTTGGGGAAACTTCACAATGCTGAGTGTGGAAACATAAGCAGTAGGAGTTTCAGTCTGTTTTAAGGGCCACTGGCTGTGAGATGGACATTATCATACACTGCTGGTGGGAGTCTAAACTAATAAATTATTTCTGGAAAGAAAATGGCAATATACTTTCATAGCTTTAAAATTTTCAAAGCCTTTGGCCAAACAATTTTACTTCTAGGAGGCTGTGTTAGACTGTGTTCTCTAGAGAAACAAAACAAGTAAAGCTCATATATATAGAGAAAAAGAAATTTATCTTAGGAAAATGGCTCACACACTTATAGAAGCTGGCAAGTTCAAAGTTCTTGGATCAATCATCAAGCTGAAGGCTTTTCATCAAGCTGCAGACTCTTACAGCTGCAGGGGCTGAGGAGCTCAAGGTTGGCAGGCAGTATACTGGCTATTCACCCCAACGAATGACGAATCCAAGATCTCCAGGCCGAATGGTGGATTGCTCGCTCACGGACAGTTGTAAGCAACACAACAGAATCCCGATCCACAGAAGAGTGTCTCTTTTCCCAGGATGTCCATAAATATACTGGAAGCAGGCCACACCCCTAGGGAAACTCTTTCAATGGATTGGCTGCTCAAAACATACTCATCTGATCCCATCATGGGAATAACCACATCACAATTGCTTAAACCACACAGAATTGTGGTCCAGCCAAGTTGATACACAGCTCCAACTATCACAGAGCCTGTCTTAAATGAAATTCAAAGAGATTTCAAGGCTTCATGTGACCTCTTCATCACACCATGATTTTATATTCAAAGAAATACAATCTAGCAACCAAATGTATCTAAAATGGGTTCCAATCTTGACTACATCTCTAACCCTAAAGGGGATGTGGCATAGTTTCAGTGAGATGTGTTACCACACGTTGGAATGGGGTAAAGGAGTTTATTGTGCCTGTGTGTGAGTGTGTTTAAATCTCAGAAAAGGGTTGAGCTCTATGCTAGGATCATGGGCATTGGGGGAGGAGAGGTGTTGGGGAGAGAAGTGAAAAGGGAGAGGAGGAATGAAACTATCCAGAAACTAAGTTAACTTGGTGGAAACAAAAGCAGAGAGCCAGCACTGGCTATGAATATGTGTTCTCCATGGAAAATTTTCCAGCACCACAAGAAAGGCTTTAACTTCTGTGAAAACAGGGAAAAAGAGTCAAAAAAGATCCTATCCAAGTCTCAAGAGGAGTAAAAATCCCAGCTATCATATGGGTTTCATTTATTAAAAAAAAAGCAATTCACTATCTAGTTGATTCTTACTCATAGCGACCCCCATTAAGTTTCCAAGATTGTAAATCTCTACAGAAGTAGATCACCTCATATTCCTTCTGTGGAGCAGCCGGTAGGTTTGAACCACTGATCTGGTTAGCAGCCAAATGTCTTATCTACTATACCACCAGAGCTCCTTATTATATGGGTTTCTTTATAAGAATGGAAAATTGCTCTAAAATATGAAAAGTAGAGGTAAGAGTAACTGAATGATGATATATTCTAATGATATAATATTTACATCCAATGATTGTCATATTATAAACAATAGTTAAGGAAATTGGGAAAGCAGATATAAACATGAATATACTGAATGTGTCTATGTATGTAAAAATACATTTACATATAATAATATTTTTAAAAGAATGGGAGAAGTACAACAAAATATTAATTGTGGATATGGTATACTTTTATTTTATATCTTTTGCTTTTGTGTATTTTCCATATTGCATATAACAAGGAACAAGTATTCCTTTCTGTATTCAGAAATTTATTTTTATGGTCATTGACTGAATCGCTAATGTTTGAAATTAGGAAATAAGTTCCTAAGGCAAATATCTTATTAAAATGAACCATTTAAATTTCCAGGGATTCATCTTTCCCAGATGCATAGTATAAACTACCTGGCAGTTCACAGCTCTACAGTATATTATTCTTGCAGGATGTCTTATTATACACAACTTTGCTTGCTGAAAGTAAAGAAGACTTGAAGCATTTACTGATGAAGATCAAACAGTACAACCTCCAATATGGATTACACCTCTGCATAAAGAAAACAAAAATCCTAACAATTGGAGCAATAAGCAAGATCATGGAGAAAAGATTGAAGTTGTCAAGGATTTCATTTTACTTGGATATACAATTAATGCCCATGAAAGCAGCAGTCAAGAAATCAAACAACTTATTGCATTGTGCAATTCTGCTGGAAAAGACCTCTTTAAACTGTTAAGGAGCAAAGATGTTACTTTGAAGACTAACTCACTGTCATCAAGTTGATTCTGACTCATAGTGACCCCTCCTTGGGTTTCTGAGGCAGTATCTCTATGGAAGTAGATTGCCCAGTCTTCCTTCTGAGGAGTGGCTGGTAGGTTTGA
>NW_006921631.1:13729913-13743428 GCF_000298275.1 Orycteropus afer afer
TTCAAACCCACCAGCCACTCCTTGGAAGGAAGGTTGGGCAATCTACTTCCATAGTGATACTGCCTCGGCAACCCAAGGAGGGGTCGCTATGAGTTGGGGGGGTCAACTCAATGGCACATAACAACAACAACAACAAAAAGGGTCCTGTAGTTAAGTGCTTATTTGTATGTGTTACTTAAAAGCTGGTCTCCGGAGTCTCTATTATTAATAGTCAGTTGCAGCAACTAAACTTTTCATATTGTTGTTATTAGCTGCCATTTTGTTGGCCCCCAACTTATGGCGATCCCACGTGTGCAGAGCAGAACTGTTCCATGGCATTTTTTTTTTTTTTTTTTTTGCTTTAGGCTGTACAGAAGCAGATTATCATGTCTTTTCTTCCACAGTGCCCCTGGATGGCTTCAAACAGCCCAACTCTCAGTTGGCATTTTTAATCCTCACAGCAATTTTTTGAGTTGCATATTGTCTACATGCTTCAAATGAGGAATCTTAGTCTTGTGATGATAATACCATTTATCCAAGTTCACACAGATAATCAGTGGAGCTAGGATGCAAGTCCACACTTGTCCTTAAGTTAACTTAAATAACTATACTAAGGGAGGCTGCAGGATTTGCAAGAAGAGAAAAGCAAATAATTTAGGAATAAGCAGAAGGTGTGTGCCAAAGGGGCAAAGAGGCTGAATCTTCTGATCTTCTCTAACCCTACAAGAGTAGGACAGAATCACTATCAGCAGTCCAAGCCCTATCTGTGTGAGGCCAGACATACTGCCTCCCTCAAGCCCTTCCACCAACTCTGACAGCAATCATCCAGCCCACGGCACTCACTACCTATCTGCTGGGCTCAACAATTCATTGCGGTGGTCACACAGAACTCACAGACACCACTCACAGATTATGGGTTTTATTAGGGAAGCAACAGGCTACAACTTAAATTCAAGTAGGTGCTCAGGATTCAGTTCCTCAGTCAGGACAGTCTCCCCTCTGTCATGCCTTTAGACACATCTCTGTGGCCCTTGGCCTTTTGGCCTGGCCTCTGCCTTTGTGGGCCAGATAAGTCTGCTGCTCTGTGCTTCTTGGTTCCACTGTTGCTGTCTCTCAATCGAGTGTCTCTCTTCCTGTAATGAGTTGACTCTCAGCCACACATCTCTCTCAGACAGCAGACATTCCTCTTCTCTGACTCTAGGAGGGCTCACTTTAAGCCTGGATAAGTGACAAAATCAACCAATCCCAACACCAGAATTCCACTCACCTGAGAGAGAGCGAACTTCCTAAAAAGTTAGTTCTTGCTACTCTCAATAGAAATATCCCAGGTGGATGCTTTAACAATCAGGAGCTATTTATTTGCTCATGGCAAATTCCACCATGGAGTTTACAAAGACTGTGGCTAGAAAAGCCATACTATGTAATTTACTACACTGCAGTGTGATGTAGGCCTAAAAGGCCAAAAGTTCACAGAACAGCAAATCCCTTACTTGTTGCTTCTACTGTGCAGTGGAGCCAACTGAGCTGAGAAATCTATTCTATGGAGCAGTGTGAAATAAGAAGTGAAAAATTCTGTCAACATTAACAACCCTTGAAAGATCACTACTTTTTTTTTTTGATGAGAAAATTTCCATTATCACCAGAGATTTGCAGATAAGTTCTGAAAGACATTTTTAAACATGCTATATTGATATTTCAGCATATAAATCACCCTAGAAAGAAACAAAGCTAAACATTGCTACTATTTGTTACGTTCCTAAGACCTCCCAATTAGAACCATTGGATCTTACTACATTAAGCTCTGCCTCACTTAACAATTCAAGCATACCTTGATCAGGACAGTAATAAAACAACAATATCAACTCCTTATGCAATGTAATGAAGGTTAGTCTAGTACGTCCACCAAATTGACCTTCTTAACCCCCTATTTCCAGGGTAGTTTCTAAGATCGGTATTCTTATATTTCTTCCCCGAGCTTGCCTCTTTGCTGGGACTTTCTTCAATTCCAATTTACCTACTTGAGGTTTGATTTTCTTTCCCACCTCTTCCCAGTCACCAAACTCCACAAAGATCATCCTCTGTCACTCTGCTTCCTTGTTATTCCAAAGATAATTCCAGCAGGAGTTCACTAGATGGCTGGTATTCTCTAAGAATGCCTCCACACAACGCTGGCATCCCTCAAAACATTTCTTTCACCCACCCCAAAACAAAATCAAACCCACTGCCATCAGTTGATTCTGACTCATAGAGATCCTCATTGGGTTTCCAAGGCTGTAAATCATGGAAGTAGATTGCTTTGTCTTCCTCCCACAGAGCAGCTGATGGCTTTGAATCGCTAAACTTGGGGTTAGCAGCCAAACACCTTACCCACTATGCCATCAGAGGTCCTTCTCTCTCACCCTTACCACATCTTGAAGCTCTATCAACGTTTGCTTTTAATCTCCCTGCCTTGGAGACCATTTCTGAATTGGCCCATTGTTTTGATGCCTCACCCTAATGATTAGCCCTACCCTTATTGTCCTTCTCTAGAAATCTCCATGATTTATTTCCTGAATCCTCCAGGAACACCGATGCTAATCTATGTTCATTATTGCTTCTCATCTTCATGTTTTTTAAATGTGGTTGGGATGAGATGAGCCAGTCGGATGTAGCTGTAAATTTCAATAAATATATTTTGAGCCTCTACTATGTTCTAGACATTGTACTAAATCCCATTTCTTGGAAGAAAATTTTGGAAGAGAGATCTGGAAAGTTAGCTTCATGCTTGACCTAAATATCATGGTAAGGTCTCTAAGTCTTGCTCATTTAGGGAAGTAACTGTTAGGTTTTGATCAGCGCGTGTGCATGATGCTTGCTTAGTCACTTTCTATGGCCTTCTTTACTCACTGGTTAAAAAAGAAAGAAAGAAAGAAAGAAACCTCAGGGGCAATAGAGAGGAAGAATGGGAAGGAGGGAGTCTGGAGTTAGGGAGACCTATGAGCAGGCTCCTCTGGAAATCAAAGGGAGAGCAAGAGAGTGCCAACCTGAACAGAGGCAGCAGGGAGATAACATCTACGACTATGCTGGGTGAAAGAATAGTACCTACAATTGATTTAGCAGATGCTGCATTAAGTTTGCAAAACATTTCCACTATGGCCTGCACATTTGGCTGCTCATGCTTACTTACCCTGGGCCCAATTTCTCCTGGGTAATCGCAGATCAGAGGTAGCTTTCTGGAAATCCTTTCAACAAAATTCTGTTTGTGTTAATAAGAATCAAATACACATTTGCACTGGAAAAAAAAGATAAAATTTTATTATTTGTTTAAATATTAAATACTGAAAGCAATAGTTTAATGTATCAGAATTACTGTCTAAATTGGGTACAGATGAAATAAGATTCAGTGGATTTCATTCCAACCAATAGTATAAAGCAAGCAACAGTTTAGTTCTTGTTGTGTTTTTTGTTTGTTTTTAAGACCATCATTGATTGGTTTAGTTTGTTTGTTTTAATATCGCAGAAGCTTGACATTAATACATCTGTGAAATGACAACTTGATGTAAAAAGGACTCTTTCATCTCCTTAGAAGGAACCTGGGGCAATTATTGGGGTTAGAGACCTCAGACCAAGAGTACCTTCCATTAAGTTGTAACTGGCACAAGTTTTAAATGTAGAAGGTAACGAGGATAGGTTAAGAGGAATGCCTTAGAAACAACCTGCAGGGAACTTTAGAGATCACTGGCTTCAACCACTTTATTTAAGAGGTAAGGGAACCAGATTCAAAGAAAATAAATTACTTGTCCAAACTCTAATATTAGCTCTTGGGTGTGGGTTTCTTTATTTCTAGATCATGACACTCTTCTGTTTAAACTTCTTTATTACTCCACGTTTGGCCTGAAGTTTCTAAGAGGCTAAACCAGCAGGTTTAAAATCAGTTAAGTGTACAATAAGTGCATCACGGTTGTATTCTTTTGCCATACTTTTTGAATCTTTATGCTGAGCAAATGATCCCAGAAGCTGAACTATATGAAGCAGAATGTGGAATCAGGATTGGAGGAAGATTCATTAAAAACCTGCAATATGCAGATGGCACTTGCTGAAAGTGAAGATGACTTGAAGCACCTACTGATGAAGATCAAAGACTATGGTCTTCAGTATGAATTACACTTCAACATAAAGAAAACAAAAATCCTCACAACTGGACCAATAAGCAACATTATGATAAATGGAGAAAAGATTGAAGTTGTCAAAGTTTTCATTTACTTGGATCCATAATCAACACACATGGAGGCAGCAGTCAAGAAATCAGACATCATATTGCATTGGGAAGATCTTCTGCAAAAGACCTCTTTAAAGTGTTAAACAGCAAAAATGTCACTTTGAAGACTAGAGTGCACCTAACCCAAGCCATGATATTTTTCAATAGCCTTATATGCTGTGAAAGCTAGACAATGAGTAAGGAAGACCAACGAAGGATCAATGCCTTTGAATTGTAGTGTTGGCAAAGAGTCCTGAAAATACCATGGACTGCCAGAACGAACAAATTTGTCCTGGAAGAAATGCAGCGGGAATGCTCTTTAGAAGCAAGAATGGCCAGATTTTTATCTCACCTACTTTGCCCCTGTTGTCAAAAGAGATCAATCCCTGAAGAAAGCTACCTACCATGCTTGGTAAAGTATATGGTCAATGACAAAGGAAAAGAACCTCAACAGCATGAATTGACACAGTGGCTGTGATGATGGGCTCAAGCATACCAGGGTGTCTTGGTTCTCTAGTGCTGCTATAAGAGAAATACCACAAATGATGGTTTTGGCAAATAGAACTTTATTCTCTTATAGTTTAGAAGGCTAGAAATCCAAATTCAGAGTGTTGGCTCTTGGGGCTGGGGGAAGTCCCTCACTCAACCTTGGGCTTCAGCTCTGCCTCTTGTTCCAGGCCCACTGGAGCTGGAGGTTTTTTCTTAATTCATGCAGCTACTGGCTGCTAAGGGCAGCAGGTAAAATGGCACAATGCCAACATCAGCAGGCAATGCAGCAGACTCTTGGTTCAAGTCCAGGAACTGGAGATGAAGACTCTGCAAATGCAGGATCCAAAATGTGCCAACAAGCTAAAGACCTTTCTCAAAGCTTCTCCACATATACTGAAACAGGCTACACTGCAAAGGCCACTCCCCTTCCACTAATTAATGTCTCGCAGGAGATTCCATCATGGAGGTGATTATAATCTCATCACAGAGGAATAACTACATCCAGCTTACAAGCCACTCAAACCCACAGTCTAAAAGTAATTATAACATCTTAGCCACAGCCAAACAGCTGAGAGAGTGTGTCACTGGGTCCATGGGCTCAGGATTACGTTCACGGGGGATATCAAGCTCAATTGGCATAACACAGTACACAAAAACATTGTTCTACATCCAACTTTGGTGAGTAGCAACTAGGGTCCTAAAAGTTTGCAAGGCCAACTAAGAAGCAACAATTGGTCTCTCTTCTTCTGGAGCAAAGAGGAATGAAGAAAACCAAAGACACATGGAAACAATTAGTCCAAAGAACTAGTGGACTATGCAAACCTTGACTACATGACCCTGAGATTAGAAGAACTAGATGGTGCCTGGCCACCACTGTCAACCACTCAGAAAGGGATAGAAATAGGAGATCCTGGATAAAGTGGGAGATGGAATAAAACTGAAAATTATTAAAAAAAAAAAGACCAGGCTTATTGATCTGATAGAGATTGGTGAAAACCCTGAGACCATGGCCCCTAGTCATCCATTGAGCTTGAAATTGAACTCACTCCATGGCTTCCTGCCAAACAATATTTAGGTAGGTACACTACTTAAAGCAATCAACCATGGGAGACCAGAAGGGCGGTATTTGCACTGGGACATAGCTCAGAGGACAGGAATGCATAGGAAAGAAGGACACAGGGAAAAGGTAACCAGAGGGAGGAAATAGAAAGAGACCTGTTACATTATGGGGATTGTAGTCAATGTCATGAAACAAAATGTATATGAATTGTTATATGGCAAATAAATTTGCTCTGTAAACTTTCACCTAAATCACAATAAAAAATTTAAAAGTTGAAAAAAATCAGAAAAACACAGCTAAACCAAGTTGGCTACCACCTGGGAATTGTGGGGATGGTGCAGGACTGGGCAGTGTTTTGTTCTCTTGTGCATGAGTCGGAGCCAACTCAGTAGCACCCAATAACAACAACAAACCAACAGGATGCTGGGAGAAGTGTTTTCCATACTCACTGACTAGCAGTTAACAGTAGGCTGGAAGTCGGGATGTGAATCATTGAGATTATCTGGAAAAACACTGAGAATCCTCAAATACACTGTTCAGTACAATTTATAAAGTCCCTCTCACAAAAGTCCCTTTCTCCACTTTTAAAACCACGTCCAAGCAACCCTCTATGTCTTCCTGTGCTTTTCAGAGTTGCCCTTAATGCTTGTGTTCATTTTAACTTGATTTCACCTAAAGCAAAAGGGTGGGAACAAAAAGCACATATTGCCTTCCTCTTTCCATTTTTTCTTCCAGAACCCTCATGCTCATATCCCACCAACACATGCTCAGAGTCTGAGTTCTCACTCAAGAGTGTCTACTTGTCTGGAAATTTCTAGAACTCTTCTCACACTGATGGAAAGCTAACATCATAGATTGTTGTACAAATTACTAGCATCATCTTTTCAAAAAACAGTTTGGAGATTGTCTTCCTAGATGATGTGGGAAAAAAAAAACATGAAAGTGATCAATTGACTTAAATTAATCTTTTCTTATGGCAGCATCACAAATTTCCCCTGCCATGAGTTGTTAACTACAGAAAACATAAAATATATGATCACATTTACTTCTTATGGAGGTGGATAAATAATATACCCATTAAAAGCAGGAACATTAATTACATTGCTGTAAGTGGACAAGACAAGAAGATTAATTACCATAATTGTATTTGTCTGTGTCCCTAAACATCAAAGATGAATGGTGTATAAATGAAGATATGTCTCCAGAATATTAAGCACTATATGTGCCAGACTCTGTTCAGCATTTTTACATGCATTATCTCACTTAATATACACATCAAACTTAGTGGTAAATTATTTATTATTACCCATTTCAGTGATAAAATTATTAAGAAAAAAATCAGAGAAGTTAGGAGTTTTTGCTAAACTAGCAAATGCCCAAGAAGAGATTCAATGCTAATTTTATTTGATTGAAAATTCCATTGTTTTTCTGTTATGCTGGTTGGTTGTCTCCTATATCATATCATAAAGCAAATTATAATAGCTTAAAGCCTAGGCTCTATTCTAAGTGCTTTCCATGTTCAGTTCCTTTAATTTTTATAACCATCTTACTTTTCATTTATTTATTTATTTTCATTTTACATACAAGGAAGCTAAGGTGCAGGGAATAGAATGCACAAAGTAGGAATCTAGGAAAATTGGAAGCTGTCAAAAAATGAAATGGAACACATAAAGTTTGATATCCTAGTGAGCTGAAATGGATTGGTTTTGGTCATTTTGAATCAGAAAACCATATACTCTACTATGCAAGGAATGACAAATTGAACAAGACTGGTGTGGCATTCATCATCACAAAGGATGTTTCAAGATATGTCCTGAATTACATTGCTGCCAGTGATAGCAAAATAGCCAAATGCCAACAAGGAAGACCAGTTAATACTACTATTACTCAAATTTGTGCACCAACCACCGAAGCCAAAGATGAGGAAATTGAAGATTTTTATCGATTTCTGAAGTCTGAAATTGACCAAATGTGCAATCCAAGATGTGTTAATTATCACTGGTGACTGGAATGCAAAAGTTGGAAACAAGGAAGAATCACTGGTAGTTGGAAAATTTGGCCTCAGTGACAGAAATAATGCTGGAGATCACATCACAGAATTTTGCAAAAATCTTTTTTCAACATCACAAATAGCAGCTATACATGTGGACTTCACCAGACAGAGTAAACAGGGATCACACTGACTACATCTGTGTCAAGAGGCGATGGAGAAGCTCAATATCTTCAGCCAAAACAAGGTCAGGAGCTGATTGTGCAACAGACCATCAACTGCTCATAAGCAAGTTCAATTTGAAGTTGAAGACAATTAAAACAAGTCCACAGGAACCAAAATATGACCTTGATGATATCTCTCCTGAATTTAGAGACCGTCTAAAAAATAGATTTGATGCATTGAACACCAATGACCGAAAACTGGAGGAACTGTGGGATGACATCAAGAACATCAAGAAGAAAGCAAAAGGTCATTACGAAGACAGGAGAGGAAGAAAAGACCAAAGTAGATGTCAGAAAAGACTCTGAAATTTGCCCCTGAATGGAGATAGCCAAAGCAAATGGAAGAAATGACAAGATAAAATAACTGAACAGATGATTCAAAGAACAGCTTGAAAAGACAAAGTCAATTATTATAATGAAATGTGTAAAGACTTGGAGTTAGAAAACCAAAAGGGAAGAACACACATGACATTTCTCAAGCTGTAAGAACTGAAGAAAACATTCAGGCCTTGAGTTGCCATATTGAAATATTCTATGAGCAATACATTGAATGATGCAGGAAACATCAAAAGAAGATGGAGGGAATACACAGAGTTGGTGCACCAAAAAGAATTGGTCAATGTTCACCCATTTCAGGAGGCAGAATATGATCAAGAACCAATGGTATTGAAGGAAGAAGTTGAAGCTGCACTGAAGGAAGTGGAGAAAAGCAAAGCTTGAGGAATTGACGGAATACCCATTGAGATGTTTCAACAAACAATGCCACACTGGAGGCACTCACTCAGCTATGCCAAGAGATTTGGAAAACAACTACATGGCCAATTGTCTGGAAGAGATCCATATTTATACCAATTCTAAAGAAAGGTGATCCTACAGAATGTGGAAATTATCAAACAATGTAATTAATATCACACACAAGTAAAATCTTACTGAAGAAAATTTAAAAAAATGGTTGCAGCAGTATATTGACAGAGAACTTACAGAAATGCCAGCTGGGTTCAAAAGATGGTGTGGAATGAGGGATATCATTGCTGATGTCAGATGGATCTTGGCTCAAGGCAAAGAATACCAAAAAGATGTTTACTTGTGTTTCATTGACTGCAAAAACATTTGATTGTATGGATCATAACAAATTGTGGCTAACACTGAGAAGAATGGGAATTCCAGAGCACTTAGCTGTACTCATGAGGAACCTGTAGAGAGATCAGGAGGCTGTCATTCAAACAGAACAAGGGGACACTGCATGGTTTAAAATCAAAAAAGGATGTGTCAGCGTTGTATACTTTCAGCATACTTATTCAATCTGTATGATGAACAAATAATCCAAGAAGCTGGACTATATGAAGAAGAAAGTGGTATCAGGATTGGAGGAAGAATCATTAACAATCTGTGATATGCTGATGACACAACTTAGCTTACTGAAAGTGAGGATGACTTAAAGCACTTAGTGATGAAGATTGAAGAATATAGTCTGCAGTATGGATTACATCTCAGTATAAAGAAAACAAAAATCTTCACAACTGAACCCATAAGCAGCATCACGATATATGGAGAAAAAATTGAAGTTGTCAAAGATTTCACATTGCTTGGTTCTACAATACATGCCAATGGAAGCAGCAGTCAGGACATCAGACAATGTGTAGCACTGGGCAAAATGGCTGCAAAGGACCTCTTTCTAGTGCTGAAGAGCAAAGATGTCTCCTTGAAGACTAAGGTGCACCTGACACAAGCCATGATATTTTCAATTGCCTCATATGCATGTAAGAGCTGGACAATGAATAAGGAAGACTGTAGAAGAGTTGATGCTTTTGAGTTGTGGGGCTGGCGAAGAATGCTGAATGTACCATGGACTGCTAAAAGAACTAACAAATCTCTTCTGGAGGAAGTGCAGCCTGAAAGTTCCTTGAAAGCAAGAAGGCCAGACTTCATCCTACATACTTTGGTCATGTTGTCAGAAGGGACCATTCCCTGGAGGAGGATGTTGTTCTGGTTACCTAGTGCCACTCTGACAATAGTACACCACAAATGAGATAGCCTTAACAAACAGGAGTTTATTCTCTTACAGTTCAGGAAGCTAGAAGTCCAAGTTCAAAGTGCCAGGCTCTAGGAGCTGTTTGAAAGCCCCTCAACCTTGGGCTTCAGCTTTGCCTCTTGCTCCCAGCCCACTGAAGCTAGAGGCATCTTTTCATTCAGGTAGCTAGTGGCTGCTGAGGCTAACAAGCCCAAGGTCGACAAATAAAATGGCACAGTCCTGATGTTACCAAACCACATGACAGGCCATTTAAGTCCATTTAAAGTCCCAAGGTCAGCAGAGCATAGCAGGCTGCTGAACAATGATACGGCTACATGCACAGTTCAAGCATGCCATAAGCTAGAGACCATTCCCAGGTCTGCTTCTTCTATACGGGAAGCAGACCACATACCCAAAACAGCTACTCAGCTGCATGTGGTAGATCCCACCATGGAGTTGATTGCCAGTCTCATCATGGGGAATAAGTACCACTAGCTGCCCAGCCACTCAACTAGGCCTAACCAAGTAGACACACAAACATAACAACCACAAATGTTGTGCTTGGTAAGGTGGAGAGTCGACAAAAGAGGTAAAGGCCCTCAATAAGATGGATTGACACAGTGGCAGCGGTGATAGTTTCAAGTATAACAAGGATTGTAGAGCTGGCATGGGACTGGGCATGTTTCATTCTGCTGTGCATAGGGTCGCTGTTAGTTGGAGACAACTCGACGGTACCTAAAAACAACAACAAAGTCCAGGGACATTAAGTAACTTGCCCCCAGTCATATAGCTATAATGTGGTAACAACAACATAATTTAATCCCAGATCCCCTGGATCCAGAGCCCAAACTTTTGACCATCAGGCTACAATGCCTCAGTTAATTTTATCCCATTCCATTCTTGTCCATCCCATTCTATCACACTCATCTTTCTTTCCTTTGCTCCCTTTCCCTGTCCTCTTCGTGATTTTCTTCACTACCCCTTATTTTCTTCCTGCAAACATTTACACAATCTAAAAGGGATTGTGTACAAAATGAATAATCTAAAGACAAGGTACTCAGAGAGAAAGAGATGGGAATATATATAATTTCAATGGATGCCATAAATATGAATACAAAAATATGTATGTATTTGTATGTATACCATAAACATATATATACACTGATGGGAATGTTTTATGATCTCCTTTTTCCCCCCTAATCTACTCCATTGTCTACTCTCAGAATAGCAAGCAGCAAGAGTGATCCTGTTAAAATGTTGTCAGATCTTGTCACTTTTCTTCTAAAAATTCTCCAAAGTCTTCAGATATCACTTAAGGTAGAAACCAAAATTCCTGTGGCTTCAAAGTCCTGGAAGACCTGGACACATGACTGCATCTCTTACAGCTCTCTCCCCTCTAGTGACACTGGTCCATTGCTGTTCCTTTCACATATCAGGCCTGCTGCCACCTCTGGCATTTTGCACTAATTGTTCCCTCGAATGCTCTTCTCCCAGATACAGATATATAACTAAAGATATGTATACACACACACACACACACACATACAGTTTATTCCCTTCCCTTCTGATCATACTATTTAAAACTAAACTCTTCCCTGTCCTCAGTACTCTACCCCCTTTGCTGCTTTATTATTGTATATAGCACTTACCACCATAGAACTCACTAAGGATTTTAGTTATTTATTTTGTTTATTCTATGTAACTACCACCTCCAACTTCCATAGAGTATAAGCATCATTAGCAAATGGATTTTTATTCATTTGGTGCACTGCTTTATTCCTAGCACCTAGAAAATTTCTCAGATAGGGAGATATTTGAACTGAGTGTTGAATAATGAATAGAGATCTCTTGAATAGATAAGGATGAGGAGGAAGCATTTATATAAAGACATGGAAATGGGAAATAGCATGAACAACTTAGCATACTATTTAATCTGATATGGTTGGATTTGAGCAAGCTATTGCTGGGTGCCATCAAGTCAAGTTTGACTCATAGTGACCCCATGTGACAGAGTAGAACTACCCCATAGGCATTTGTGGCTATAATCTTTATAGAAGTGGATATCTGGTCTTTCTCCTGCTGAGATACTGGGTGGGTTCAAACCACCAACTTTTTGGTTAGCAGTTAAGTGCTTAACTATGCACCATGAGGGCTCACTCCTTGGATTTAAGCATAAAGCAATAGAAACTGAGGAGAGGAAGAGAGTTACAAAGAATAGATGAGGAAAGACCTTGTACATTATGGGAAGTTACAGGGACTTCATTATTATGATGACAGGTTTTAAACATGGAAGCTACAGATATGATTTATACACATGTCACATGGTAGAGGTTGTGTTTCAGAAACTATTGTAATAAATGGAGAAACAATTATATAGTATAAGAATAAAATACAAGATACTTCCGATAAGATGGGAGAATACGCAGACAAGCAAGACAGACCCTCTTCAACAAAGAAAGGAAAAACCAATTGACAGAGATACAGAAGATAATCCTGGAGCCCTGAACTTTGAAAAGAATTATGCAGAAGTGGATTAGGCACCAACTAGTAGAAAAACCTGAACGAAAACAGTGAGTACAGAGACAGTCAGAACTGTGGACTGTCATTACTCCAAGGAGACCAACAGCCTGAATAGTTCCAAGTGGTGTTGGAACCTGAGAATTGACCTAAAAAAGATCAGCCCTGGTCACCAAGGGCTGCAGGGACAACTGTGCTGGTGGCCTATGATTAGGAAGGGAAAGAGCAAGGTGGGAAACCACATGAGCTGTTGACTTTCTGCTGTCTGGAGGGAACAGCCATTTTGATTGCATACACGTGGCAGCCATTTTGGATATTTAAAGAGACTGAGGGTGCAGCCATTTTGAAACTTTAAAAGAGGCAACTATTTTGGATTTTAAAGTGATAGCATCCTCATTTGGATTCCAGGGACCTAGGAATAGGCTCTGTTTGCCAAGGGTGGCAAGGGTATATGACAGCAGGAAAGGAGACAGATGGTGAGTGTATAAGTGCTGCCAACTAGCAAATAGAGGAGCACAGGATAGTACCCTGCTTGCATAGAAAACATACAAACAAAACAAAGAAAATGAAAATTGTGGGCAAGCCACTCCAACATACAATCACCAATTAAATATAAATACAAAATGTCACAATGCCTCAGAGACAACAGAGCATCACAGTCCACACAAAGAAACAAGATAAAGCAGGAGAAACAAGGGACCAGGACACGGACCCAAAACACATTCCTGAGGAAGATGCAACATTGGAACTCCCTGATAAGGAATTCAAAAGTATTATATTTAGGTATCTTCAATGAATTGAGAGACAGATCAAGGAAAACACAGAGAAAATCCTACAACAATGTCAAAAGACAATACAAGAACAAAATGATGAAATAAATGAAAAATTAGAAATGATACAAAATCTACACACAGAAATCCAGAAGATTAATACTAAATTTTCAGAAATAGATAAGACATTGAATGGGCAAAAGAGCAGAATTGAATCAAGGAAGACAGAATTGGAGAG
>NW_006921631.1:13744772-13769353 GCF_000298275.1 Orycteropus afer afer
AAAAAATGCATTGACCCATGTCACTTTAGTTTTGTGTATTTCACTGTACATAAATTATATTTCAATCAAATGCATTAAAATAAAAGAATTCATAAAAAGAAAAGAATAAAATACAAAAGAATACTGTATATTTAGCACTTATAATGTGAACTAGGGCAATGAGAATGGAAATCAAGACGAAAGACTGGAGTTTAGGGTCACTGAAAAGAAAGTAAGGAGCTCTGAGTAGCACAGCAGTTAACTTCCCAGCTGCTAACTGAAAGTTTGATAGTTCAAACATACCAGCCTCTCTCCATTAGACAAAGATGTGGCAGTCTGCTTTCTTAAATATTATAGCCTTGGAAACCCTATGAGGGACTTGTACTCTGTCTTGCAGGGTCACTAGGACTCAGAATCAACTGACGGCAAAAGGTTGGTTGGGTTTTTTGGAAGAGAAAGAACATTGAGGAAGTTATGGCCAATGGCAGGATGTGGTTGGTAGATTTTATAAAAATTGGGAGGAAAAACCCACCGGCCATTCCTCGGAAGGAAGGTTGGACAATCTACTTCTGCAGAGATTCCTCTTTGGAAACCCAAGGAGGGGTTGCTATGAGTAGAATCGACTCCAAGGCAGTAAGTTTTTTTTTTTTTTTTTTTGGGGGGGGGGATGCAATGAGGAAAAAAAAGAGTCAAACAGGATCTCCAAATTTTAGAGGTGGATGATGAGGTGATATCATTCACCAGGATGGGGATGGAGGAAGAGAAGGAAAAAGAAGTGAAGCAGGAAATAGAAGAGTTAGAAGACAGTCAGTTAGGGTTAATCAGTTCAGTTTGAGGCAGGCAAGATTGAGAGTTCTTGTGGTATATTCTGAAGGACATGGGTAGGGGAAAAGATGAAAAGGTACAAATTTCTAACTAATCATGAATGCCCTTAGAAGCTGAAAATAATGTAGATGCACTAACTCACCTTCTACTGCATATGAAATTGGCTAAGTAGCTCATTTTAGGGGCAATTTGGCTGTATACAGATCGCTCCCTTTGGAAACCATTGTGAAGCTTGTTTAAAAATGCAGATTCAATAGGTCTGCGATGGGTTTGAATCTGCATTTTTGGCAAACACTTTTGGGAGATTCTGATGCCGGTACTTTATGTACCATACTTAGGAAACGTTGATTTAGAAGAAACTGATAACACTAATAATGGCTTGAATCTGTCCAGTCAGTCACAGGGAAAGCTCTGATTTCTCCCCATTAATTTGTGTCCTGCTTACCTTCCAAGCTTTCCCAGTTTAATCAGAATACTATTTTCTCAAGTTTAATTAACATCCATTGGACATGTTTTACACTCATTGTCATATTAAATCTCCAACCTTGAAATGTACATATAATTTGCCACATTTTGAAGATAAGAGAACTGAAGCGTGGAGACTTTAATTTGCCTAAAATTCTTGACTTAATTAGCAATACTAGGGAATCATACATATATCCTCAAATTCCAAGATGTATGCCTTTTCTACTACGGCATAGAACCTCCTGTAAAAGCCTTCTTTACTGGGCTGATCACTGCCTCTCCATTTATCAAAAAACTTATCTGCAAGTGTCACACCTGTCAGCACTATTTTATTGTATCTTATAGTATATATCAACACTTTACTCTTGTTTGCAAATTAATAATATTGCATTGTATGGATATACCACATTTATCCATTGATCAGTTGATGGACATTTGGGTTGTTACCACATTTTGTCTATTATGAATGATACTGCTATGAATATTGGTGTATAAGTTTTTGTGTGAACATACGTTTTCAGCTCCCTCGGGTATATACTTAAGAGTAGAATTGCTAGGTCATATGATAACACTGGGAGCTCTGGTAGCATAGTGCCTAAAGCACTTGACTGCTAACCGAAAGGCTGGTGGTTCAAACCTACCAGCCACTCCTCAGAAAGAATATGAGGCAATCTACTTCCGTAGTGATACTGCCTTGGAAACCTAAGGAGGGGTCACTATGAGTCGGGTCCCACTCAGTGGCAACAACAACAACATGATAACACTATGTTTAGCTTTTTGAGGAATTGTCAAACTGTTTTCTAAAGTGGCTGCACAATTTTACATACACAACAACAATGTATGAGTGTTTCAGTTTCTCCGTATCCTTGCCAACACTTGTTATTATCTACCTGCTTTATTATAGCCATCCTAGTGGTTGTAAATAGGAGCTCTGGTAGCGTAGTGCCTAAGGCACTTGGCTGCTAACCAGAAGGCTGGTGGTTCAAACCCACCAGCCACTTCTCAGAAGGAAGGTTGGGCAATCTACTTCCATAGTGATACTGCCTTGGAAACCCAAGGAGGGGTCGCTATGAGTCAGGTCCGACTCGATGGCACATAACAACAACAAAAGTGAGTAAAGTGAGTATCTCATTGTGGTTTGAATTTATATTTACATGTAATTTTAATTTTAATTTATATTGACTAAAGATGTTAAACATCTTTTCATGCTCATGTTGGCCACTTGTGTATCTTCTTTGAAGAAATGTCTGTTCAAATCCTTAGACCATTTCTTAGCTGGGTAATTTGTCTTTTTATTTTTGAGTTGTAAGTGTTCTTTATATATTTTGGTTATTAGATCCCTATCAAGATATATAAATTGAAAATATTTTCTTCCTGTCTGTGGTTGCCTTTTTATGTTCTTCATAGTGTCTTTTGAGGCACAAAAGTTTTTAATTTTGATAAAGTTCAAGTTATCTACTTTTTCTTTGTTCCTGCTTTGGGTGTCAGCACTATTTTACCTATGGTACATTATTACCTAGCTTATTTCTGTATGCTCATTTGCATCCTCAACTTTTTATCCTTGTCTTCTTTTTCCTGTCCTCCCAACAGAGCATGGCACTCCTAAGGGCATTTAGTATGAGCTCAACAAATGCTTTACTCAGTTCTCCTGAGGTGCCAGCTGACTTAAAGAAGGCAGCTATAGACTTCCTGTGTGCCCTTGGGTGACTCACTTCATGTCTTAAATTCCTCCTCTTCAACATAAATAAATTTGTACATTTTTTTCCCACATGAATTACAGGAATTTTGGGAAGACCAGAGTGATACACTGGTGCCAAGGTACCATGAGTTAAAGTAAGAACATAAATTTATGAGTAGAATATTAACCAAGGAAGGAGAGCAATTTTTCCTTAACATCAGATTTCCAAAGTGTCTATGTCAGATAATTAATAGGTACCCCTAACCCCTAGAGAATTCATTCATTTCTCCTAGGACCAGGATGGGTATAGTGTGCTGGAATTCTTTCATGAACAAAACTAGGTCCAGTACATGGACAAAAGGTGAAGCTGCAAAGTGGTCTGTAGAAAATAAACCCTGGGACCCTGTAAGCTGAGAGACTGGCTTCTTCTTCCTTGTCAGTGACCCCAGGATACAATGACAAACCACAACCTATCACCAAGTTTCTGCTCTGGGTTACAGGGACTTTCTCCTGAGTACGTACCACATTATTATTGAATAAGGACCACAGAGAATGATTAGATGATCTCATTAAGAGCTGATGAGAATTAAGGTTAGAGAAAGAGATCATAGAACTAAAATCTTATTTTACATATGAAAATCATGGAACCTTTTTCACCTCTAATCAATCTCAAGTCATTCCTCCCAAAGCATATGAAATTTAAACAAACAAAAAAAAAAACCTACACAAAATATACAGGCAGTAGTCCTAATATACTCAAAGGGAAATGGAAAATTTCAGATCCATATAAATGGAGAGGAAAGCCATGCCCAGGCAATAAGTCATTGGTACCCTACATTTTACAGAGTGTAAAAATCAAAGTTTCCTTGAAAACAGAGTTGATGGGGGCCATTTTATCCAAGATTAGAACTTCAATCAATTCAAGATACGGAAATGAATAATTGTCTGCAATAAGTAGCATATAGATTGATTAAAGGAAACAGGCAATCCAGGGCCTGGGGGCACTGGAAAAAGAATGATAAAGGAGGCTCTATATACCAGCATCCTGACAAAGCAAACAAAAATCTTTCCTTTAGCTACAGCTGGCTGAGGGTTTTCACTAATATATTTCAAAGCAAAGTCCCACTGCGTATTATCTATAGGTTATTGGATATGATTATACTTTAATAAAATGTTCTTTCTGTCATTTCAGGGTATAGGCAGATCCTTCTTCATCTTTTTGCCTTTTAATTATCATTGCCAAAACATAAGTCTATATGCACTCTGGGTGCAAACTGGACTGATTGAACCCTGCTTGAAAATTTTAAGTGATATTCTGGCAAGCTGAAAAAGAAAACCAGGTATGCAACATCAGCAATATCCTATGTCTTTGTTAGGCTTATTCTTATCTGATGGTGACTAGGACACTCAACACATCAAACTCATGTTCAAAGTATAGTCATGTTTTAAAGATGAACAGAATAGCAATTCAAAAGAATCCAAGAATTCAGGATGTTGTAAAGACTTAGAAATTCAAGACAATGGGAAATACAAAAGGTGAAAAAAAGTCTCTAACTACCCAAGATGGTAGTTTAAAAGACACACCTTAGGGAAAAGAGATTTTGAAAAAGAATCCAAATAATATGAAGCAACAACAGTGAACATCCCTCCACTAGAATGTAGTCCAAAAGACTTTCCCTTCTCTACCCTCACTGACTATTGTTAGTTTAATACTGATTAATATGTTTAAAATATCAAGAATTCTTGTGAATATATATGAGTGTGGGACTGTATATGTATATGTGTGCTATGTGTGTGCTATGTGTGTGTGCATGTATGTGTGAGTATGCTGTACTCAGTAGAAGAAGATACAAGAAAGACCAGAAAGAGAAAAATTGAGGGGCAGAATATTTTTGACATTTAATAAATTATTAAGTAGTTAAACCATTTTGCCATTGTTGTTGTTATGTGCGGTCGAGTCAGATCTGACTCACAGCGATCCCTTCTTGGGTTTCCAAGGCGATTTCACTATGGAGGTAGATTGCCCAACTTTCCTTCCGAGGAGTGGCTGGTGGATTTGAACCGACAGCCTTCTGGTTAGCAGTCAAATGTCTTAGGCACTGTGCTACCAGAGCTCCTATTAGATCTTCTAATTTTGTTTCTTTACGACATAATTAGTATTCTTTGATCCTAAACAAAGTTGAATCACCCTTATTAGTTGCCACAGAGGAATATAAACAAGGATACCAAACAGGATGAACAAATGATCTGTTCGGTTGATACCTATATTTTTCTCAGGAAGATAACAATCTTAGGTTTAAAAAGTACTCTTAAATATTTGGGGGAGGAAACAGAAACCTTTGGGCATGACTTATTAGGAGACAAGGGATCAATATACATACCTAATTTTCTCTTAAGAATAAATAAACAGAGAGGAGAGAGAAAGAATAGGGATAAACAAAACGGGGAAAAGTCTGAAACCAAGTTGTTAAATGGTGAGAAGATTTTTTAAAAAGTCTTTGTTGCTTGATAGAAAGTCTCCCCACTCCCTACCTTCTATACTCACAACTTAAGCAAAATTTTCTATACACCAAAGGGTCTTTTGAGTGGGTGCATTGGATGAGAAGAATGAGGACCGGTCTGTGGGAGTGAAGGGGGTGGACAGGTTGTGGAACCAGGGACTGAGTGTTTGGTCTGTACTGACACAATAGAGAATAAAAAGAATGGACATGGGACAGCCAGAAAGCTTAACAATTGAACCATTCTGATAAAAGAAGAAATTTGGAATCTGAATTGATCATGGAAATATAAGCCCTCAACCCTAAACTGAGGAATTAGCAGAAATCTTGGGAGGTGATTTTCCCCACACTATGGAATTCGTATTTGAGCTAACCTGTTTTCATTAGCTCCAATTATGCCCTTCTTTGAAATTTTCTTCCACACTGTAGCCAGAGTAACTTAACTAAAACTCCAATTTGACCATGTATTTTCCATATATCTTTAGGGTGTTCACTTCCTAAAAATACATGCATTTACTGGTCAATACTTCTCAATGAATCTCTATGGTCTACAGACAAAGCCCAGTCTCATGGGCAAGACATACAAAGCTCTCTATCTTCTGTAGCCCCTTCATATCTCAATCTTCTACAACTTTCACTCTTAACAATCAACTTCCTTTCATACTCCATGGCACTTTCAGCCTTTGGGATTTTGCTCATGCTTTTCCTGGAATACCCTTCTAATTTTCCTTTTTTTTTTTTAAACCTGGATAACACTTGTTTATCCTTTATGATATAAATTTCATGTCTTTTCTTCTAGGATATTCTAAGTGTCCTCTGAATTCCCACAACCTCTTCTGGATACACTTAATTGAACTGTTTATGTCTTTATTGTCTACAAATATATAAATTTTTAAGAGTGGATATGGTGTCTTACTAATCTTGGTATTTCTACTGTGCCTGACTTATAGTTGTCGCTTAAATTAAATTGGACTCAACTCAACTGAGTGTAGGCTTGAGGCAGGGCTTGTGACAATGACCACAACAAGGAATTTGGACACTGAGGAGGTTAGGCATTGCACCAGATCATGTCTTCTTGGATGCAGATGCCAAGGAGGTGAAAGTATGAGAGATTTATTGAGAATAGTGCCTATGAAAGGCAGGGGAGAAGGAGCAGAAATAGGTAGGGAAGTCATCACAGCACAGTGCAATTCCAACAGCTTTGAAAATAGAAAGAGAAAGAAAGGTTGGGTATGGAGATCTTCAGACTGAAGAGTAGCTCTGTGAAGGTCTCAGTCAGACCAAAGGGAGCTGCAGAATAAACTATCCATTGGAGAATTTCCACTTTGCACACAAATGTTGTTGTTGTTAGCTACCTTCTAGCCAAGCTCAATTCATGATCACTCAATGCACAATGGAACAAAATCTGCCTGATTCTGTGCCAGTCCCATGATTGTCTATAGATTGGGCCTCTGTGATTCATAAGGTTTTTATTGGGTGGTTTTTTTGGAAGTAGGTTTCCAGATCTGTCTTTAGCATGGAAGCTCCACTGAAACAACTTCAGCACCATAACAATACACCAACTTCCACTGACAGACAAATGATAGCTGTACATGAGGTACATTGGCCGGAAATGGAACCTGAGCCTCCCACAAGTAATGCTTCAACAAGCTTAGTCAATGCAAGTGCTGCTTAGGGACAGCATGCCCTTGACTTGAATGCTGCAGGTGCTTCAACTAGAAGTTATCAAATGGCTGCCCTCCCTTCAGTAGGTTCTCCCTTGAATGGAGATCTTACAGGCGCTTCACCATGGCTGCCATGGGGACTTAGGAAAAGACTAAAGAGTTGGGCAGCTTCCTCTTTTATGCAAAGGCAAGTCTTCACATTGTACTTCTACTGTGTTGTTGAAAATACTGTGGATTTCCCAAATTTCCAAATAACACCATTTGAAAGTTGCAGGTGTAAATATACACCTTAGCCAAATAGGAATGGCTTGAATTTATCTGTTGTTTTGAATTATGACTTCCAATCTCTTTAAAATAGAATATTAAAAGTTAGCTGCCTGCCACTTAATTGACAGCCAAGTTTTCTCCACCCACACTGCAATGAAATCTACCCATTTAGCTATTCCTTCTTTAAGTTTTTTGCGTGGGAACTTTTCTTGAGTGTTCGATTTCTAAAATGGAAATATGTAAATTTACTTGAAGATTTTAAAAGTTGAATATTTATGAAAATATGTCAGTGTAAAAAATATGTTACTAGCAAGACTTAAACTAGAAATAATGATGCCACTTCTATTGAATAGATAATATCTCTTAAAGTTCCTAAACAAAGCGAAAAGGAGTCATGAAGCTCAAGGGTAGTTTATTTGCCAAACAAAGTATGGATTGTGCATGCAACCAGACATAGTCAGAAAACAGACTGAAAATATATATTTTTTTCTTTTAATACTTTTTACATTTCTGTTTTTCTACAAGCCTTGATAAAAATGGATATGCTTTATGACACATGCCTGCCTTAAAGCATTTTCTTCTGAATGTTTCACTGGCTGTCACAGAAACAGGTGAGAACAATTCTTTCTAAGGAAATAAAGTTAATGATCATGTTAAAGCTTATTGCCCTGGAGCCTCACTAAGGTATTTTCCCATTGTGCTACTGTCTTTTTTAAATAGCCTTTAAATAGGTGATTTTTGATGAAACAGTTATGCAATACAAGACTTTAGCTTGTTATATATATTCAACACATTATTAAATTAGTCTGTTGTTGTTGTTATGTGCCATCGAGTCAGCCTTGACTCATAGCGACCCCTCCTTGGGTTTCCGAGGCAGTATCACTGCGGAAGTAGGATTGCCCAACCTTCCTTCCAAGGAGTGGCTGATGGGTTTGAACCGCCAGCCATCTGGTTAGCAGTCAAGTGCCTTAGCCACTATGCTACCAGAGGCTCACTTATATTACCCAATATCAAATTTCATATTAAAAAGTAATTTTCTCAAATGAGTTTCATAAAGTAATAAGAAAAACAGGCCTGAGTTTTTATTTAATTTAGTAGTGTGCTAGTATCCCGCTTTTTTAGTTCAACACGAGCAAATGATATTCTTGATTAAAATGAAATACATCCCTCAAGTAATTATTAGTAATTATATGAAAGTTACATTTATTGATCTCTCTCAAGCATGCTTCTCTTCTGATATTTTCCATTTCGGCAAATAATGTCTCCACCTAGCAGTTACCAAATTTCATTGTTTATTGACAGTGTGTATATTATATCTATACTTTCTTCTCAATCTTTACTACAACAATCCCAGTCTAAAAAACCCATCATATCTTTCCTGGATTATTGTAATAATTTTCTAAATAGTCTCGCACCCTCCTGCTACACAATTTCCATATAGCAGCTAGAATAGTAATTTCAAAAGGCAAATTTATCATGTATCTGTTGTGCTTTAAACCCTTCCATGGCTTCTATTCACAGCTTGAATAAAATCTGAAATCCTTACACTGATCTATCATGCCCTGTGGCGTCTGGTACATGCCAGCCTCATTTCCCATCTCCTCGTAATCACTGGTGTTGGATGGCATTGAGTCAATTTGGATTCACACTGACCCCATATGAACTGCTCTATAAGGTTTTCTAGGCTGTAATATTTACAAGAGCAGATCTCCAGGTCTTTCTCCCATCAGCCAGTGGGTGGGTTCAAATAGCCAATCTATTGCTTAGCAGCCAAGCACTTAACCATTGTAACACCTGGGCTCCTTTCATAATAACTAGTCTCTCACAATGTACTCCACTTTATCTCTCCTCAAGCTTATACCTATCCTGATTTCTCTGGCTGGAATGTCCTTTTTCCTTTTTTTTTTTTTTTGCACTAACTGCTACATATCTCTTAGATATCTTCTTAAGTGTTGCTTCTTTAAAAAGAAAATCTTTGATAACATGGTAGATTGCATTATTGGCCTCAACTATTCTCCTACCTGTATCCATGACTTTGCTATATCTTCCTCATGGACAGAATCTATTTCCCTGCCTTTTGACTTTGGATTTGGCTATGTAACTTGTTTTAGGAAATAGTATAAAGGTGGAAGTGACAATGTGTCAGTTTTGGTTCTAGACCTTAAAAGACCTCAATAGGTTTTGCTTGCCCCCTAGCACCTCTTACAACTTTATGAGAAGACAATTCCTTGGCTGATCCATTGATCCAAGGAGAATGAAAGACATGTGGAATAGTGCCTCCCCAGTAGAGACCAACCCAAACTACTAACCCTGAACTGATCAATAGACTCATGAGAGAGCACTGCTAATATTATCAGAGGCAGACAGCTAAGCTCAGCCAAGATCAGATCAGTGGACTCCCAGCTGACTTACAGCCATGTGACAGATAATATATGATTGTTCTTTCAAGACACTGAGTTTAGGGGTGAATTGTTTCACAGCAATAGTTAATTGATACATGTAATCACATGTCACAACACACTACATCTAGCATACTTTTCCAATTATACATTTATTCATGTGAATAATGTCTGTCATTGAATCAATGTCTGTCTTCTCCTTTAAGCTCTAAGTTCTATGACTATTCTGTTCCCTGTTCTATTCTCAGAGCCTACTTCCTGTTATGTAGTAAGTATCGGTAATAGGTCATTAAATGAATGAAAAAAAAATTAAATGTTGCATATTGAGTGTTTGCTATTTGAGGTTCACAGAAGTTAAGTTAGTTAAGATCTAATGGCTGGTAACTGAAAGGACCAACATGCACACTTACATTTATCTTCTATTTTAAACAGAGAAAATACATGTTGTTGTTGCAATTATGTGCTCTCGAGTTGATTCTGACTCGTAGTGACCCAATGTGACAGAGTAGAATTGCCCCATAAGGTTTCCTAGGTGTAATCATTATGGGAACAGATCTCCAGCTCTTTTCTCCTGCAGAGCAGCTGGTAGGTTCAAATCACCAACTTTTGGTTAGGATTTAAGCACTTATCCCCTGTGACACCGTGGCTCTTTGAAACAAATTATACAGGAAGAAATTCTCTTATGTCTGTGCTAGCAAAATTTCCTTTTAATATCCTAATTAGAAGCTTCCATAGTGATCCATTATAGTTACCATTTACAGAAGGAAAAGTAGGGAGTGTCTCAGGGGGTACCAAGAGGAGACCTGAAAGCTGAGACATGAAGAATGAGAAAATATCAACAAGGCAGAGTGGAGGTAAAAGAAACATTCCATGTATACATATATATATGGAAGAACAAGTGCAAAAGATCCCAGGAAAGAAAATTGTTAGCTTTTTTTTTTTTTTTTCCCTTTGAAGAACTGAAGAAACATCCATGTGGCTGGGCTTTGGCTAACAGTGCTTAGGTGTAGAGAGAGTGGAGTGAAATGAGGCTGGAGAGGAAAGCAGGAGCCAGAGGCTGTAAGACTTCATAGGTAATAAGGCTTTTGGATTTTAAGTGCCACAGGAACCCAGTAGAGAGTTTAAGTACTGAAGGGACACAATCCAATTTAGGTTTTGAAATATCTGACTGCCATGTGAAGAATTGATCAGGGATATGAAGAGCAGTACAGGAAGGAAGGGCCATCAGAACCTGATTATAGCTGAAGCAATGAAGATGGTGACATTGCACAGGAGAAGGAATAAATAGAGAGTGGAGAAAGAAATTGTGCTTCATGGTGGCTGGACAATTGAGTAGTTGAGTGGGTTGGATATTCATATACTAAAGTGCTGTTTAAGATCTGGAAAGACATATCTAGTGATCTCACAGAGTCCTGGCCTTAGCCATTCTATCAGAATGGGCCCCAGCAAGAAACACGTAGTGTATTAAACTAGGTAATTTGAGAGTAAACATATTAAAGATGTCAGCTGGGTTTTTGAAACCAATGGAGGATAGTGCAATATCCCAAGGGGCCAACAAGAGTTGATTTGGTGACCACCCAAGTCTGAAACAGCAAAAGGAAGGAGAAGGTTACATAAACCTATAATGGCATCCTAGACCTATGGCCAGTGAAAAGGGATCTGGCAGGGAAGGAGCCAAGAGAACAAATGATTTGAACTCAGACCTCTTGCAAGTGTTTCTCATTAGCTAAACATCCCAGAACTGAGTCTATTATTGATGCAATTCAAATGAACTAACCTCCCAGGGAACAGAGTGAGGTAGAGAAGAATGCAAGTGGAGAGGTGCCATAGATTGAGTTTTGTCCCCGCAAAAGTACATGTCAATGTGGCTAGGCCATTAATACTTTGGCAGTTATTTGGTGATGTAATTTGGCAGTTATGTAATGATATAATCATCCCCCATGATGTGACCTGATGTGATCAGCCAATCAGTTGTAAGGGGATTATGGTGGGATATGACACCCTTACTCAGGTCACAGCCCTGATGTTATGTAAGGGGAGTTTCCCTGGGGTGTGGCCTGCATCACCTTTTATCTTACAAATGATAAAAGGAGAGAGATGGGAGCAAAGGAGGGACCTGACTACCATCAAGAAAGAAGAACCAGTAGCAGAGTGGGTAATTAGGACCTGGGTTCCTACACTGAGAACTTCCTAGATCCAGGGGAAGATTGGTGCCAAGACACATTGAGATCTCTTAGGAATGCTGGGCCAATGGAGGTTGAAAGGAAACAAGAACCTTCTTCCAGAGCTGACAGAGAGAGAAAGCTTTCCCCTAGATCTGGTGCTCTGAATTTGGACTTCTAGCCTAAATTGTGAAAGAATCAATTTTGGTTTGTTAAAGCCATCCACTCGTGAAATTTCTGTTATAACATCACTAGATAATGAAGTCAAGGGGTAAACCAAAGACCTCTAGCCATGTGTTACTTAACAATTTTGTCACATTAAATAAGAATAATTTATATTATCACATTATTGCATTGAATTGATGATATGCTTATCAAATAATAACTAATTAAAAACAGGACATTGTTGTTGCTGTTAGGTTCTGTCAAGTTGGTTTCGACTCAGAGCTACCTCATGCACAATAGAACAATACATTGCCCAGTCCTCTGCCATCCTCACATTGTTGCAGCCACTGTATCAGTCTCATTGAGGTCTTCCTAATTTTCACTGACCATCTACTTTAGCAAGCATGACGTCCTTCTCCAGGAACTGGTCCTTCCTGATAACATGTTCAAAGTCTCACCATCCTCCCTTACTTTTTTTTTTTTTTTTCCCATGTCCCCGCTCCTCCTCTCCTACCTCTACTGAGGAACAAAGAAAATTTCCTTCTATATACAAAGCTTTCCCTGACCGTTTACAATAATTAACTAATACTATCTTTGTCCTTTTGTGATTGGCTTATTTCACTTAGCATAATGTCCTCCAGGTTCATCCATGTTATGCAGTGTTTTACAGATTCTACATTATTCTTCAGTGTTGCATAGTATTCCATTGTGTGTACGTACCCTAGTTTGGATAGCCATTCTTCTGTTGATGGGCACCTGGGTTGTTTCCATCTTTTTGCCATTGTAAATAGTGCTGCGATGAACATGGGTGTGTATATATCTGTTCTTGTCCTGGCTTTCACTTCTTTAGGGTATATACCCAGTAATGGGATTGCTAGGTCAAATGGTATTTCTAATTCCAGCATTTTATGGAATCGGCATACTGTTTTCCACAGTGGTTGTATCATTTTATAGTCCCACCAGCAGTGTATGAGAGTCCCCATCTCTCCACATCTTCACCAGCATTTGTTATTTTCTGTCTTGTTGAGCTTTGTCATTAGTGCTGGGGCAAAATGCTATCTCATTGTTGTTTTGATTTGCATCTCTCTGATGGCTAATGATTGTGAGCATATTTTCATGTATTTGCTGGCCAACATATTATCCTCTTTGGTGAAGTGTCCATTCATGTCTTCTGACCTTTTTTCAACTGGATTGTTAATCTTTTTGTTGTTGAGGTATTGAAGTTTTCTATAAATTTTAGAGATAAGTCCCTTGTCAAATATATAATTATTGACAAGTATGAATGTGTTGCTGTCATTCTCTTATGTGCTTTTTCATGGTGTTCCTGATTTCTTTATCCCATATAATTTTCTGTGCAAGCTCTTTTTTTTTTTTTTTTAATGAAATCATGTTATCACTTCCTTCATTGCTATTGTTTTAGTATTTGCTAAATATTTGTGTTTGTCCTCTTTTTTATTTTGATGTGAAGGTTTATCATTTTTCTTTGAGGTTACCCTGTGATTTATAATTTTCTTCCCAAATTTAGAACAGTCCATACTATCTTGTAGTTGTCTTGACTTCCTTACCATTTAGAAGTTCTGTAACTACACAATTTTTCCCCTTTTTGGTTTTTAGTTGTCCTCATTTGTCAATTGATGTCTCTGGTCCCCTGTTTACAATCTTGTAGGCTTATTTACTTTGGATACTTCCATAATTGGTTGGTTTCTGGGTTGTGTCATCATGTGTGTTAATGGTCGGTTGTTGTTTGCTGTTGTTGGTTCTCTGTCCAAAGGACTCCCTTTAACATCTCTTATAAGGTTGGTCTGGTTTTAACAAATTCCCTTAACTTCTGCTTCTCTGGAAATGTCCTAATTTCACCATCATATTTGAGAGACAATTTTGCCAGGTATATAATTCTTGGTTGGAAATTTTTCTCTTTCAGGGCTTTGCATATACCATCCCATTGTCTTCTTGCTTGCATGGTTTCTGCCGAGAAATCAGAGCTTAGTCTTATTGCTTGCCCCTTGTAAGTAACTTTTCCTTTTTCCTATGCTGCTTTCAAGATTCTTAATATTTGTCTTTGGTTTTGGTGAGTTTGATGATGATATGTCTTGGTGATTTTCTTTTGGGGTCTATCCTGTTTGGGGTTCAATGGACTTCTTGAATGGATATAGTCTCATCTTTCATCTTACCAGGAAAATTCTCTTCCAACAAAACTTCAACAATTTTCTCTGTGGTTTTATTTCTCTTCCTGTTCTGGAATTCTGATTACACATAGGTTATTCCTTTTGGCGGTATCTCACATGAATCTTAGGCTTTCTTCATTTAGTTTTGATCTTTTTTTCTAATTGATCCCTTTCCAGAGAAGTATTGAGGTATTTGTCTTTAGTCTCACTAGTTCTGTCTTCCATTGATTTGATTCTACTGCTTTGCCCTTTCAATGTGTTATCTATTTCTGAAAATTTAGTATTTATTTTCTGGATTTCTATCTGTAAATTTTGTATCATTTCTAATTTTTCATTTATTTTGTCATTTTATTCTTGCCTTGTCTTTTGGAATTGTTCTGGGTTTTTGTCTGTGTTTCCCTCAATTTTGTCAGTGTTTTCCTTGATCTGTCTCTCAATCCATAATAGGTAGCTAAATATGATTCTTTTGAATTCCTTATCAGGGAGTTCCAATGCTGATTCTTCCTCAGCTATGTGTTTTGGGTCTGTATCCTGGTCCCTTGTTTCTACTGTTTTATTTTGTGTCTTTGTGTGGACTGTGATGCTCTGTTGTCTCTGAGGCATTGTGATGTTTTTGTGTTTATATTTAATTAGCAATTGTATGGTGGAGTGACTTGCTCACAATTTTTGTTTTCTTTGTTTTGTTTGGATGTTATCTACAGAAGCAAGGTACTGTGCTCCTGTATTCACTAGTTGGCAGCACTTATACTCTTACCACCTGTCTCCTTTCCCATTGTCAGCCTCCTGTAGTCCCTGCCATCCTTGGCAAACAGATCCTATTCTTGTTGTTGTTGTTATGTGCCGTTGAGTCGGACCTGACTCATAGCAATCCCTCCTTGGGTTTCTGAGGCAGTATCATTATGGAAGTAGACTGCCCCATTTTCCTTCCAAGGAGTGGCTGGTGGGTTAGCAGTCAAGTGCTTTAGGCACTACACTACCAGAGCTCCCATTCTTAGGTCCCTGGAATCCAAATGAGAATGCTGCCATTTTAAAATCCAATATGGCCACTGCTTATAAATATTTAAAATGGCTGCACCCTAGGTCACTTTAAATATCCAAAATGGCCACCACTTGCAAACATTCAAAATGACTGTGCCCTTGGTCACCTAAAATATCCAAAATGGCCACAGCTTTTAAACAATCAAAATTGATGCACACTCTGGACTGTAGAAAGTCAACAGCTCAGGTTGTCTCCCTCCTTGCTGTTTCCATTCCTAGTCATAGGCCACCAGCGCAGTCATACCTGCAGCCCTTGGCAACCAGGGCTGATGTTTAGGTCAATTCTCAGGTCCCAGCACCACTTGGAAATATTCATGTTGTTGGTCCCGTCAGAGTAGCTGCTCCAATCGTCTCCATACTCACAGTTTTTATTCAGTTTTTTCCACTAGTTGGTGCCTAACCTACTTCTGTATACTTCCTTTCAAATCTCAGAGCTCCAGGATTATCTTCTGTATCTCTGTCAATTAGTTTCTCTTTTCTTTGGTGTAGAGGGACTGTGTAGCTTGTCTGCTTATTCTACCATCTTACTGGGAGTCCTCCACCATCTTACCTTCTAAGGAGCACTCAGGATGTCCTTACTCCAAAATAGAGTTGTTTGTTCTTCTGGCAGTCCATGGTACATTCAATATTGTTCACCAACACCACAATTCAAATGCATCAGTTTGTCTTTTGTCTTCCTCATTCATTGTCCAGCTTTCACATCCATATGAGGCTATTGAAAAGACAATGGTTTGGATCAGGCATATGTTAATCTTCAAAGTGATATCTTAGCTAACACTTTAAAGAGGCATTTTTGCAGCAGAATTGCCAATGCAATACATCATCTGATTTCTTGACTGCTGTTTCTGTAGATGGTGATTGTGGATCCAAGTAAAATGAAATCCTTGACAACTTTAATCTTTTCTCCATTTATTGTGATGCTGCTTATTGATTTAGTTGTAAAGATTTTTGTTTTCTTTATGTTCAGGTGTAATCCATACTTAAAGCTGTTGTGTTTAACCTTCATCAGTAAATGCTTCAAGTCTTCTTCACTTTTAGCAAGTAACATTGTGTCATACGCATATTGCAGGTTGTTAATGAGTATTCCTTCAATCCTGATGTCATGTTCATCTTCATATCATCTAGTTTCTTGCAATATTTGCTCAGCATACAGATTGAATAAGTATGGCAAAAAGATGCAACCCTGATAAATAATTTCCTGATTTTACACCGTGTAATATCCCCTTGTTCTGATGGAACAACTGCCTCTTGGTCTATGTACACATCCCTCATGAGCACAATTAAATGTTCTGGAATTCCCATTCTTCATAATGCTATCCATAATTTATGATCCACACAGTTAAATGCCTTTGCACAGTCAATAAAATACAGTAAACATCTTTATGATATTCTTTCCTTTCAGTTAAATATCATCTGACATCAGTAATGATAACCTCTGTTCCATGTCCTCTTCTGAACCCAGCTTGAATTCCTGGCAGCTCCCTATCTAGGTACTGCTGTAATCATTTTCACATTATTTTCAGTAAATTTTTACTTGCAAGCGATATTAATGATATTGTTCAATAATTTCCTTTCTTTGGAAATGGGCACAAATATGGAAAACAGGAAGAGAGGTGATTGTATTATCTGACAGAGTTTTCTCTTGTTAATAAGATCTTAACATACTGGAATAATAATCAGCATACTAAATTGGTAGTTAATGATAGAGCATAGCAAACAAGAGGAAATTTAATATGCATACAAGTAAATCCTTCTCTTTGGTTAAACCTAGTTCCACAATGGTGCAAACGTAATTTAATAGCTACATACAAAACAAAAAATTATCAAGGAGTTTAGTTACAAATAGCTTCAAGTAAAACACTAATGAGATCAGACATCAGCGGAACAAAATTGAGAACCCAGAAACAGATCTGTCCACCTATGGTCACTTATCTTTGATAAAGGGCTGAAATCCATTAAATGGAGAAGAGACCGTCTCTTTCACAAATGGTACTGGCAAAACTGGATATCTATTTGCAGAAAAATTAAACTAAATCCATACCTCTCACCATACACAAAAACTAACTCCAAGTGGATCAAAGACTTAAATGTGAAACCTTAAACTACAAAGTTTATCAAAGAAAAAATAGGGGAAAACTTAGGGGTCCTAAATTATGACAGACTATCACACATAACCCAAAATACATAAACAAAAAAAGATAAACTAGTTGATCAAGACCTTCTAAAAATTAAATTATTATGTGCATCAAAAGACTTCTCCAAAAGAGTAAAAAGAGAACATACAGAATGGAGAAAAAATATTTGGCAATGACATATCTGACAAGGGACTTATCTCCAAAATTTATAGAAAACTCCAACACCTCAACATCAAAAAGACAAACAATCCAATTAAAAAATGGGCAGAAGACATGAACAGGCACTTCACCATGGAAGATATTCAGGCAGCTAAAAACATATGAAGAAATGTCTGTGATCATTAGCCATTAGAGAGATGCAAATCAAAATAATAATGAGATACCATCTCACCCCAGCACTAATAGCAAAGTTCAACAAGACAGAAAGTAGTAGATGATGAGGAGGATGCGGAGAGATCGGGACTCTCATATACTGCTGATGGGACTGTAAAATGATACAACAAATATGGAAATCAGTATGGTGATTCCTTATAAAGTTGGAAATAGAAATACCATTTGATAAAGGAACCCCTTTACTAGATATATATCTTAAAGAAATGAGAGCCAGAGATATATGCACACTCATGTTCATCACAGCACTATTCACAATAGCAAAGAGATGGAAACAACCTAACGACCTGTGATAGTTGGAGCTGTGTGTCAACTTGGCTGGACCACAATTCTGTGTGGTTTAAGCAATTGTGATGTGGGTTGTTCCAATGATGGGATCATATGTATATGTTTTGAGCAGCTAATCTGTAGAAAGGGAGTTTCCATAGAGGTGTGGCCTGCTTGCAGTATATTTATGGACATCCTGGGAAAAAAACTCTCTTTTGTGGATTAGGATTCTGTTGTGCTGCTTACAACTGTCTGTGAGTGAACAATCCACCATTCAGACTGGAAGATCTTGGATTCGTCATTTGTTGGAGTCAACAGCCAGTATACTGCTTGCCAACCTTGAGCTCCTCAGACCCTGCAGCTGTGTGAGTTGGGAAAAGCCTCCAGCTTGACGTTTGATCCAAGAGCTTTGGACTTACCAGTCTCTATAAGTGTGTGAGCCATTTTCCTAAGATAAATTTCTCTTTCTCTCTATATATAAGCTTTACTGATTTTGTTTCTCTATAGAACCCAGTCTAAAACAGTGCCCATCAGCAGAAGAATGGATAACCAAACTGTGGTACATATACATAATGGAATACTATGCAACACTAAAGAATAATGTGGAATCTGCGAATCACCTCATAATGATAAACTTGGAGGACATTCTGAAAGAGATAAGTCAATCACAGAAGGACAAATATTGTATCAGTTCACTGTTGTAAAAAGTCAAGGAAAGGTTTATACATGGAAGGAATCTTTTTTTGTTGATTACCAGGGAGGGGAGGAGAAAGGACAGAAGATTGCTAGATAGGTAAGACAAGTATTGACTTGTGTGAAGGGAAAGGCAATATACTAACAGTGAGTGACCAACACTAAGGAAAAGAAACTAAGGACTTAGAAAGATACAGAGAGGTGCACAAAAGTTACAGACAACAAAGATAAACACTTTTACATATATAATACTGCATTACCAGAAATAACAAACATTAATCTGCAGTTAGATATATAGGTAGACTGCTGAATGATCCAGTATGTAGTTTGGCAGCTGATATTTCTACATTCATATTTGTATGTGCCATAAGAAAGTCCATATAAATAGAACTAAGAGGGGGTGAAGGAGCTCTGGTAGCGTAATGCCTAAGCCACTTGACTGCTAACTAGAAGGCTGGTGGTTCAAACCTACCAGCCACTCCTCAGAAGGAAGATGGGGCAATCTACTGCTGTAGTGATATCACCTTGGAAAGCCAAGGAAGGGTCACTATGAGTCATGTCCAACTCGAGGCACATAACAACAACAACAACAAGAGGGGGTGAAGTTATGGTGATTTCTTAGCCACAGTCAACCACCCTGAAGGAGTGAGTTATTGGGACTGTAGGCTCAGAACCATGGTCATGGGAGATATCAAGCTCAATTGGCATAACATACTACACAAAAACATTGTTCTACATCCTAATTTGGTGAGTAGCAACTGGGTTGTTAAAAGCTTGCAAGCAGTGATCTAGATGCAACAATTGGTCTCTCCTTATTCAGAGCAAAAAAGAATGAAGAAAACCAAAGATGCATGGAAACAATCAGTCCAATGACCTAGTGAACCATGTGAACCTCAGCCTACAAAACCATGAGACTAGAAGAACTAGGTGGTGTCCAGCTACCACTATCAACCATCAGGAAGGGCATCCGTGCAGAACATTCTGGATAGACTGGGAAAAAAATGAGGACAAAACTCAAAATTTTAAAAAAGACCAGACTTATTGATCTGATAGAGACTGGTAAAACCCCTAGAGACTATGACCCCTAGTTGCCCTTCAGGCCTAGAATTGAACTCACTCCTGTGGCTTCCAGACAAACAATAGACAGGCATATTAGGTGAACATGTACACCAGATAGGTACTCTACTTATAACAATCAATTATAGGAGACCGTAGGAGAGTATTTGCACAAGGAGGTAACTCAGAGGGCAGGTATGCAGAAGAAAGAAGGACACAGGGAAAAGGTAACCACAGGGAGGAAGTGATAAGAAAGCTGCTACATCATGGGGATTGCAATCAACATCATGAAACAAAATATATATAAACTGTTGTATGGAAAATGAATTTGCTCTATAAACTTTCACCCAAATCACAATTTAAAAAAAAATGAAAGTAATGAGAGTTAGTAATAAAATAATTTCTATTTTAGAATTAATTTCTCTTAGGGATACCTGGCATAGGGATTTTGGTTACATGTTTGTGATTTCACCAAAGCCATACCATGAAAGGAACAATCATATTTCTTGATCAACACTATTGACCCACTGAAGTAAATATACATTTATTCACAGAATACAGATAGCGAGCCACAGGAAATGATATTCCTGGTTAGGTCAAAATTTATTTTAGACAAGAAGCAAAGAATAGAACACTTTGGTTTTTCATTATGATTAAAGGAATGCATTTTATGATAATAATAATAAAAAAAAGGACCACTGATAGGAGATAGTACAAGTAGCATGACATATAATTATTGTACAAACCAAGCACATGTGAGAGTAGAAGGGATGCTATTAATAATTGCACCAGCGCAGCAGACATAAACTTGGGGCTACCCCAGGCAAGCCATGGTGTATGGTCACCTTAAGTAAAGCAACAATGGTTCAAAACATGATTTCTGGAGCCAGGCTGCTGGATTCAAAATCTTGAGCCATTATTGGCTGTGTGCCCTTGGGCCAGTTACTGTACCTCTCTGTGGCCCCAGTTCATCATCTGTAAAATGGAGATTTCTATAACAGTACCTTGCCATAGTATTGCTGAGGTTTAAATTAATTAACATACACAAAGCACTTATAATGCCCAATATGTAGTAAGTGCTATGTCAACCTTGGCTATTATCAGGTGACAGTACACTTAGGTTCTAATCTTGATTTTGCCATTTACAAGCTGTTAAAGGGGCAGGGAGGCCACATCTTCTGACCTCTTCTAACCCCACAAGAGGAAGACAGAATCACCATCGGTAGCCCAAGGCCTGTTCCTGCGAGGCCAGACATGCTGCCTCCCTCCAGCCCTTGCACCAACTGTTCCTTCCGCAACACCCACCACTTCTCTGCTAGGTTCGATAATTCACTGCAGTGGCCACACAGAACTCACAGATTACAGGGTTTATTAGGGAAGCACCAGGCTATGATTCAAGTTCAGGAAGTATGCTCAGTCTCTCTCAGCCCGCCGTCTCTCAGGCAACAGTCTCTCTCAGTCTCTCTCCCAGCAGTGTGTGTCTCTTTCTCAGCAGCACGTGTCTCTCAGGAGTGCATCTCTCTCACCAACACATATTTCTCAGCCAGCAGTCAGAGAGACTTCCTTTGCCTCTAGGAAGCCTCCTTTTGAGCCTGGCAGAGCGGCCAACCTAACCAATCATAACATCAGAATTCTAAGCACCTGAGAGAGAGTGAACTTCCCAGAACATTGCTTTGTACCACTCTCAACAGAAATACCCCAGGTGCATAACTCTAACAATCAGGAGCACCTCAGTTTCTCACAGCAAATTCCACCGCTGAGTTTACAAAGACTAATGGTTAGAAAAGCTATACCAGGTAATTTACTACACTGCACAAGCTATGTGAGGTGGTCAAGAAACAAGGCTTCTGTGTCTCACTTCCCTAATCTGTATGTAAAATGAGGTCAGTTCAATTAGTTAGTGTATAGAAAGTATTGCACACAGTGCCCAGTAGATCCAAACCAAAAACCAAACTCACTGCTGTCGAGTAGATTTGACTCACAGCGATCCCCTTGGGTTTCTGTGGCCGTATCTCTATGGAAGTAGATTGCCCAATCTTCCTTTCTAGGAGTGGCTGCTAGGTTGAACCCCCAGCCTTCTGGTTAGCAGTCAAATGCCTTATGCACTATGCTACCAGAGATCTCATAGATACTGAATATTAAATAGATTTTCATTTTCTTCTTTCTTATCTTTCTCTCACTTACTTGTCTTTCTCTTTTTCTTTATATTCTTGTTATTATTCTGCAATAATAAGGTAAATTAAAACAGATGTAGAATGTTAAACCAGTAGACAAAAGACAGAGAAAATCTATCTATCCTTCTATTTAGAAACACTTATCAATCACCTACTATTTTCCATGCACTATAGAGAGGCCTGGGACTGCTCTGCCAGAGGCAATATTCATTGCAGTCATCTGACCTTTCTTCTGATAAAATTAACTCCTTGGAAGGAAGGTTGGGCAATCTACTTCCGTAGTGTTACTCCTAGGAAACTCAAGGGGGGGTGGGGTCGCTCTGAGTCAGATTCGACTCATGGTAGTGAGCTTTTGGGTTTTCTTTCCTAGCATTCCCCAAGCAGATAGTACAGAGTGACCATATACCCCAACCTTACCACACAGACCATGTTCCTGTCATTAACATCTTACATACCTAGAATGAAGTATTACCATAGAGCTATGAACTGGCAACTCCTGCCATTGACTATTTCTTTAGAATTGCTAACTCTGAAAGTCATAAACCTGTATTCCTGGTTGCTCAGGTCTACACCTGTATTCCTGGTTGCTCAGGTCTGTGAGGTCTGCATGTGAAATGAAGATTTTTGCTGTTAGGCTTAATTCCAGGGGCTCTGGTGGCATAATGCCTAAGGCATTTGACTGCTAACTAGAAGGCTGGCGGTTCAAACCCACCAGCCACTCCTCAGAAAGAAGATTGGGCAATCTACTTCCGTAGAGACACCACCTCAGAAAACCAAGGAAGGGTTGCTATGAGTCAGAATTGACTTGACTGCAGTGAATTTGGTTTGGTTTTGGTTTGAGGCTTAACTCCATATTATCAGAACAAAGCTTTGTATTTTTAGTTCAGATACCAGTTCTTTAAAACTTGGCTTCAACCTTGTGTTATGATTAACTTGCTCTCTCTAAGTTACAGTTATCAGTTCCTGATGCATCCTGTTACCTAAGACAGAGCCATCTATGTCAATAAAGGCTGGACTTTAGGACCAGCCACCTGGGATTTGACAAACACCAGTGGAGCCTCTTAAGGATTACCTGACTGCTGGGGACTCACAGGAAACATTCCTTTTTTAACTACCCATTGCCCTATCTAACTTTTGGAAAATTGCTAATTAATCCTGCGTATGTGCTGTATCTCTTTTTCCTTTAGTATAAGAACCAGTGACTGTAAGCATTCAGCAGAATGGGTGTTTTTTGAGTCACTGAGACCCTATCTGTCCCTCATTGGTGCACTTCTAATTAAACTCTCTTCTTCTTGAACTCTAGTGTGGACTGTTGGTTGCATCACTCCAGGGCCGAACCGTGACAGTTTTTGGATTACATGAATATTCCTTGCATGTGCATTGAGTCCTCTGTGCGCTGACAAGACCCCTCTTGATAGCCCAGCATTGTGTCTTGGCCCATCACGGCCAGCCTTCATTATTTGTCTTTTTCTGCAGGGTTGTTCCTGAACTAATCTATTAATAGGATAAAGCCTTCTTCTGTGCTTTACCTCCCTTCTCCCTAGAACTTCCCTCATCCTCTTCCACTATCCATCCTGAAAATAATCTTTTCTTCAACAAATATAAATTGGCTATTTACTTTGTGTCAACCATGTGCTAGTTTCTGAAGATACAAAGAGAAATAAGATCTAGTTCTTGCCTTCAAAGTGTTCATAGTCAAAAGAAGATTTTTTATTTATTTTTTTAATTGTGATTTGGGTGAAAATTTAAAGAGCAAATACACTTTCCATACAGCAGTTCACATATACTTAGTCTCATGACGTTGACCACAATTTATCACAATGCAACATCTCACCTCCCACTTCCTCCTGATAGTTACCTCTTTCCTGTGTCCATCTCTCTGTGCACTCCTACCCCCTGGTCTGTATCCCTGTGCCTGAGCAGCCCTTCTTTCTCTCATGCTTATTCTCTCCAAGGAGTGTATCTAACTCAGGTAAATGCTCCACTGATATGCCTGACTATTGTTTGGTTGGAAGCCACAGGTGTGCGTTCAATTCCAGACCTGAAGGGCAGCTAAGGGCCATAGTCTCAGTGGTTCCACCAGGTTCCCTCGGGCCAGCAAACCTGTTCCCTGCTTTTTTTTTTTTTTTTCCAAAAGATTTTGAGTTTTGTTCCACATTGTTTTCCCTGTTTATCCAGGATCTCCTACAAAGATCCTCTTCCAAGTGGTTAACAGTAGTAGCCGAGCACCATCTATTTCTTCTGGTCTCATAGTCGTATAGGCTGCAGATCAGATGGTGTACCAATCACTAGGACTAATTGTCTCCATGAATTTTTTGTTTTCTTCATTCTTCTTGGCTCTGGACAAGGAGAGACCCATCATTGCATATAGATGGCAGCTTGCAAGCTTTTAAGATCTCAGTCGCTACTCACCAAAGTAGGAGGTGGAACAATGTTTTGTGTGGTATGTTATGCCAATTGAGCTTGATGTCCTCTGGGACTATGGTCCCGAGCCCAAAGGTTCAACTACTCAGTCCCTCTGGGTAACTGGCTGTGACCAAGCAGTGACTACAACCTTGCCC
>NW_006921631.1:13777763-13779812 GCF_000298275.1 Orycteropus afer afer
TTTTCTGCAAATGGATCTCCCGTTTTGCCAGCACCATTTATTAAACAAACATTCTCTTCCCCATTTAATGGATTTTGGCCCTTTGTCAAAGATCAGCTGGCTATAGGTCAATGGATCTATTTCTGGGTTCTCAATTCTATTCCATTGGTCTATGTATCTGTCATTAAACCAATACCAGGCAGATTTTTTATTTTTTGACTCTTGAGGATAATGGATGTCTATGTATGGCATCTTGAAGCCTATTAACCCTCTAAAAATATGCAAAATGTGGTAGTGTGAATATATATATATATTTCCTGCCCCCTGGAAAGAGAATCCACAGCTGTCATTAGATTTTTAGAGGGGCTCATGAACTGAAAAAGTTAAGGACAACTGAACTCTTTGGATCTGTAGCTGCAGCAAAACTAATTTTATTCCAGCAGTTCTCAGCTATGAAAGCACTAGAGTATCAGCTGGGGAACTTAAAAATACCGATGTCTGGAACTCAACATCAGAGATTCAGATTTTAATTGATCTCAGTGCAGTTTGAACTTTGGATAATTACTTTTTGTTTTAAAAGACTTCTATTTAGAATAGTTTTAGATTTCCAGAAGAATTGAGTAGATAGTACAGAGTTCCCATATACCCTAGCCCTACCACACAGATCATTTCTGCTACCATTAACATCTTACGTGGTATATTGTTATACTTGACTAACCAACATTGATACACTTTTTATTTACTAAATCCATCCTTTATACATATTTCCTTAGTCTTTACCTGATGTGCTTTCTTCTGTTCCAGGATCCTGCCAGGATACCATATTTAGTCTTTCATTTGTCATGTCTTGTTCAACTAGTCTTAGCTATTTCTCAGACTTTCCTTGTTTTTGATGGTCTTGACAGTTTTGAGGATTACTGGTCAGGTACATTGTAGGATTCCTCTCTATTGGTATTTATCTGATATTTTTCTAATGATTAGATGGTGTAATGGATTTTTATAAAAACACACTTGTAATATAGTTAGATTGTCTCATCAGTCTGCATTCTTTCCTGAATTTTTTTTAATTTAAATCTTTTAAGGTGTATTCTTCATGTTGTGAAATGCTATATATTTTTTTAATTTTTATTGTCTTTTAGGTGAAAGTTTATACAGTAAATTAGTTTCCTACTCAACAATTTGTACATAAATTGTTCTGTGACAATTGTTACTATCCCTACAACGTGTCAGCCCTCCCTGCATTTCTACTCTGCCTTCCCCTTTTCCATCCCTTCAATTGCCCTGCTCCTCCTTGTCTTATCACCTTTGCTTTTGGGAAAACATTACCCATTTGGTCTCATACAGTTGATTGTTCTAAGAAGCACATTCTTCACGGGTGTTTATAGTTTGTTTCATAGCCAATCTATTACGTGACTGAAAGGTGACCTCTGGGAGTAGTTTCCATTCCAGTTTAAAAAGATATCTTAGCATAATTGTCTTGGGGTTTTCTCCCAGCCTCAATCAGTCCAATAAGTCTGGTCTTTCTTAAGAATTTGATTGTTGTTCTACATATTTCTCCCATTCTAACCAAGACTTTCTATTTTGTCCCTGGGCAAAGCAGTCAGTAGTTGCAGCTGGGCACAATCCAGTTCTTCTGGTCTCAAGGTAGATGAGGCTGTGGTTCATGTGGGCCATTAGTCCTGTGGAGTAATTTCTTCCTTGAGTCTTTGATTTCCTTCACTGGATTTTGCTCTAGATAGAAAGAGAACAATAGTTGTATCTTACATGGTTGCTTGCCAGATTCTAAGACCCCAGACGGTGCTCACCAAACTAGGATGTAGAACATTATCTTTACAAACTACGTTATGGCAATTGGCCCAGATGTCTCCTGAGACTATGGTCCTTAGCCTTTAAGCCTATTAACTCAATCCCATGAGGTGTTTGGATATGTCTAAGAAGTTTCGGAAGGAAGGTTGGGCAATCCTACTTCCGTAGTGATACTGCCTCGGAAACCCAAGGAGGGGTTGCTATGAGTCGGGGCTGACTCGACGGCACATAACAACAACAACAACAACAAGAAGTTTCCATAAC
>NW_006921631.1:13780731-13781143 GCF_000298275.1 Orycteropus afer afer
AGAGTCACTGTACCAAAAAGAACTGGTTGATCTTTATCCATTTCAGGAAGTAGCATATGATCTAGAACCAATGGTACTGAAGGAGGAAGTCGAAGATGCAATGAAGGAATTAGTGAAGAACAAGGCTCCAGGGATTGATGGAATACTGATAATTCAACAAATGGATGCCCCATTGGAGGCACTCACTCGGTTATGCCAAGAGATTTGGAAGACAGCTACCTGGCCAACAGACTGGAAGAGATCCATATTTGTACCTATTGCAAAGAAAGGTAATCCCACAGAATGTGGAAACTATAGAATAATATCATTTATATTGCACACAAGTAAGATCTTACTGAAGATAATTAAAAAATGCTTGCAGCAGTATATTGACAGAGAACTTCCAGAGGTGCAAGCTGGATTCAGAAGAGGA
>NW_006921631.1:13782319-13784337 GCF_000298275.1 Orycteropus afer afer
CGATGAAAGAGGAGGAGGCCTTCAACGAGATGGATTGACATGGTGACTGTGATGATGGGCTCAAGTATAGCAGGGATCATGGAGCTGGCACAGGATTGGGCAGTGTTTCGTTCTGCTGTGCATGGGGTCGCTATGAGTTGGAAATGACTTGACAGCACCTAACAACAACAACATACCTGTACAGCATATGCTCTCATACTCCCTCCCATACTTATATAGCATACATATCTACCTACCTATCTAACCACTGACAAATTTTTGGTCATTATTGCTGTTGTTGTAGGATTGTTATATGTTATAGCATTTATAGTAATAGCCCTTTATTTCTGCTTATATCTCAGTGTTTTCATTTACCTTGCTCATATTGTACTGACTTCAACTACATTGTGAATTGTCTTTCTCTTCACTAGAATTAAACCACATCTACTATCTAGAAAATGATTCTCCCTCCTTTACCCTCCCATGCCTGGTAACCATCAAAGAATGTTACTTTCTATGTGCAAACCTATTCCTGACTTTGTAAAAGTGGTATCATAAAATATTTGCCCTTTTGTGAAGGACTTATTTCACTCAGCATAATGTCCTCCAGATTCATCCATGTTATAAAATATTTCACGAATTCATCATCATTCTTTATCACTGTGTAGTGTTCCACTGTATGTACAAACCACATTTTGTTTATTTATTCATCCATTGATGGATATTTAGGTTGTTTCCATTTTTCTGCTATTGTGAATAATGCTGCGAGGAACATGGGTATGCATGTGTCCATTCATGTCACTGCTCTTTTTTTTCTGTAGGATATATACCTAGGAGTGGCATTGCTTGATTATATGGTACGTCTATTTCTAGTTTTTTGAGGAAGCATCATACCATAGTGGTTGTACCATTTTACAATCTCACCACCAGTGTATAAATTGCAATTTTCCCAGAATCTCACCTGCATTTCTTATTTTCTATTTTACTGATCAGTGCCATATTTGCAGGGATGCTATTGTAGTTTTGATTTGCATGTCTTTCATAGCTAATGCTAACAAGCATTTCTACATGTATTTGTTAGACACCTGAATATTTTCTTTGGTGAAGTGTCTGTTCATGTCCTTTGTCCATTTTTTATTGAATTGTTTGTATTATTGAAGTGTTGAAGTTTGCTATATATTTTAAAGATTAGAACCTTGCCAGATATGTCCTTGTCAATTTTTTTTTTTCCCAGTCTGTGGGTTCTCCTTTTACTCTTTTGGTGAAGTCTTTTGATGAGCATAAGTATTTAATTTTAGGAGGTCTCAGTTATCTAGTTTATCTTCTATTTGTACATATTTAGGTTGTTTGATAATGTGTTTATACCAAAAATTAGAAGTTCTAGCTTTGTCCCTATGTTATCTTCTAGGAAATTTATAGTTTTAGGTTTAACATTTAGGTCTTTGAATTAGTTTTTGTGCATAGGGTGAAGTATGGATCTTATTTCATTTTTCTGCAAATGGATGTTCAATTTTGCTGACACCATTTGTTAAAGAGACTCTCTCTTCCCTACTGAATGGACTTTAACCCTTTGTTGAATATCAGTTGTCGATAGCTGGATGGATTAACTTCTGGGTTCACAGTTTTGTTCCATTTGTCAAACTGTCTGTCATTGTAACACCACCAGGCTGTTTTGACCTACTGTGGCTGAGATCAAAAAGTGTGAGGCTTCCTACTTTGTTTTTCTTCAACAGTGCTTTAGCTATTTCTGGCCTCTTTCTTTTCCATATAAAGTTGGAGATTAGTTTTTTTCATTTAGTTAAAGAATGCTGGAATTTGGATTGGGATTGCATTATATCTGTAGATTGCTTTGAGTAGTACTGATGATTTCATAATGTTAAATCTTCCACTCCATGAACATGATATGTTTTTCTATTTATGTCGATCTCCTTTGGTTTCTTGGAGTAGTGTTTTGCAGTTTTCCTTGTAAAATTCTTTTATATCTCTAGTTAGATTTGTTCCTAGGTATTTTTTCCTTTTGGGGCTACTGTAAATGGTAA
>NW_006921631.1:13785442-13790788 GCF_000298275.1 Orycteropus afer afer
TGTGTGTGTGTGTGTGTGTGTGTGTGTGTGTGACATCTTCAATTTTTTTCTTTTGTTATGAGTCTATTTAGATTTTTGGCCTATGCTTGTGTTAGTTAAGGTAGTGTACTTCTAGAAATTTGTCCAGTTCTTGTTGGAGTTTAGTTTTTCACAATATTCTGTTATGACTTTTTTTTTTTTTTAATCTCTGTTCATTCTGTTGTAATGCCACTTATCTCATCTTTTATTTTAGTTACTTGAATCTTCCTGCTTTTTCTCCTTTGTCAATTTGGTCTTTGGTTTGGTAATTTTACTGATCCTTTCAAAGAACCAACTTTTAGTCTTGTTAATTCTTTCAGGACAGAGCAAGGAAGCAGCGGCAGGGATCCAGGTAAGGCCAGGGACTCAGGCCACGCCCCCAAGTGGCAGGAAAGAGGCAGGGATCCATGTTAGGGGAGGGTAGGGAGCGTGGAGAGGTTTTGAACAGCTAAGGGAGACAAACTTGTCTGTCAGTTTGTCTCACTGTGGTGGTGTGTTGCTATGAGGCTTGAGGCTGTGCCATCAGTGTCTCAAACCCAGAGGGGTTGCTCATGGTGCACAGGCTTCAACAGCTTACAGACTGAGACAGACTGGGATGAAGGAAGAGGCCATCCACTTCACAAGAATTGGCCAGGGAAAACCTTATGAATTGCAGAGAAACACTGTCTGATACATTATTACACAACTTAATGAATAGACCGGAAACATTGTCTGATATAGTGCAGGATGATAAGCCACTTAGGTTGGAAGACTCAAAATAGGACTGGGAAAGAGCTGCATCATCAGAATAGAACCAGCCTAACTGATATGGATAAGGTAAACTTTCGAGACCTCCATTTGCTGACGTGGCACAACTCAAATTGAGAAGAAACAGCTGCAAACGTCCATTAATAATCGGAACATAGAATGTACGAAGCATGAATCTAGGAAAATTGGAAGTTGTCAAAAATGAAATGGAATGCATAAAGTTTGATATCCCAGGCATTGAGTGAGCTGAAATGGATTGGTTTTGGTCATTTTGAATCAGACAACCATGTGGTCTACTATGCTGGGAAGGACAGTTTGAAGAGGAATGGTATGGCGTTCATCATCACAAAGGATGTTTCAAGATCTTTCTTGAACTACAGTGCTGTCAGTGATAGGATAATATCCATATTCCTGCAAGGAAGACTAGTTAATATGACTATTATTCAAATTTATGCACCAACTACCAAAGACAAAGATGAGGAAATTGAAGATTTTTTATCAGCTTCTGCAGTCTGAAATAAACTGAACATGCAATCAGGATGTGTTAATTATCACTGGTGACTAGAATTGAAAAGTTGGAAATAATAAAGTATCACTGGTAGTTGGAAAATTTGGCCTTGGTGACAGAAATAATGCTGGAAATTGCATGATAGAATTTTGTAAGACGAATGACTTATTCATTGCAAATACCTTTTTTCAACAACACAAACGGTGGCTATGCACATGGACTTCACCAGATGGAATACACAGGAATCAGATTGACTACATCTGTGGCAAGAGACAATTGAAAAGCTCAATGTCTTTAGCCAAAACAAGGCCAGGAGCTGATTGTGGAACAGACCATTAACTGCTCATAGGCAAGTTCAACTTGAAGTTAAAGACAGTTAAAACAAGTCCACAAGACCCAAACTATGATCTTGAATATAATCCTTCTGAATTTAGAGACCATCTAAAGAATAGATTTGATCCATTGAACACCAATGACCAAAAACCAGAATTGTGGGATGGCATCAAGAGCATCATTCATGAAGAAAGCAAAAGGTCACTAAAAAGAGGAGAAAAGAAGAAAAGATCAAAATGGATGATAGAAGAGACTCTGAAACTTGCCCTTGAGTGGAGAGTAGCTAAAGCAAATGGAAGAAATAACAAGATAAAAGAGTTGAACAGAAGATTTCAAAGAGAAGCTCGAGAAGACAAAACCAATTACTATAATGAAATGTGCAAAGACCTGGAGTTTGAAAACCAAAAGGAAAGAACACACTCAGCATTTCTCAAGCTGAAAGAATTGAAGAAAAAATTTAAGCCTCAAATTGCAATATTGAGAAATTCTATGGGCAAAATATTGAATGATGCAGGAAACATCAAAAGAAGATGGAAGGAATGCACAGAGTCACTGTACCAAAAAGAACTGATCAGTCTTCATCCATTTCAGTAGCTGCCGTATGATAAAGAACCAGTGGTATTGAAGGAAGGAAGTTGAAGCTGCACTGAAGGAATTGGCGAAGAACAAAGCTCCAGGAATTGATGGAATACCCACTGAGATGTTTCAACAAACAGATTCCCCACTGGAGCCACTCACTTGGTTATCCCAAGAGATTTGGAAGACAGCTACCTGGCCAACTGACTGGAAGAGATCTTTATTTGTATTCATTACAAAGAAAGGTGATCCCACAGAATGTGGAAATTATCTAACAATATCATTAATATCACATGCAAGTAAGATTTCACTGAAGAAAATTACAAAACGGTTGCAGCAGTATATTGACAGAACTTCCAGAGGTGCAAGCTGGATTGAGAAGAGGATGTGGAACAAGAGATATCAAAGCTGCTGTCAGATGGATCTTGGGTCAAAGCAAAGAATACAAGGAAGATGTTTACTTGTGTTTACTGACTATACAAAGGCAGTTGATTGTGTAGATCATAACAAATTGTGGATGACATTGAGAAGAATGGTAATTCCGGAACACTTGATTGAGCTAATGAGGAACCTGTATATTGACCAGAAGGCTGTTGTTCGAACAGAACAAGGGGACACTGCATGGTTTAAAATCAAGAAGGGAGTGCATCAGGGTTGTATCCTTTCCCCATACTTATTCAATCTGTACGCTGAGCAAATAATCCGAGAAGCTGTAATATACAAAGAAGAACATGGCATTAAGATTGAAGGAAGAATCATTAACAATCTGCGAAATGCTAACGACACAACTTTGCTTGCTGAAAGTGAGGATGACTTAAGGCATTTACTGATGAATACAGTCTGCAGTATGGATTACATCTCAATATAAAGAAAACAAAAGTCCTCACAACTGGACCTATAAGCAGCATCACAATAAATGTCTAAAAGATTGAAATTGTCAAAGACTTCACATTGGTTGGTTCTACAATCGATGCTAATGGAAGCAGCAGTCAGGACATTAGGCAACGTACAGCACTGGGCAAGTTGGTTGCAAAGGGCCTCTTTCAAGTGCTGAGGAGCAAGGATGTCTCCTTAAGGACTAAGGTGCGCCTGACACAAGCCATGATATTTTCAGTCACCTCGTATGCATGTGAGAACTAGACCAAAAAATTGATGTTTTTGAATTGTGGTGTTGGCGAAGTATGCTGAAAGTATCATGGATTGCTAAAAGAACTAACAGATCTGACCTGGAGGAAGTGCAGCCAAAATACTCCTTGGAAATGAGAATGCCCAGACTTCGTCTCACCTACTTTGGTCATGTTGTCAGAAAGGATCATTCCCTGGAGAAGGATGTCATGCCTGGTAAACTGGAGGGTCAATGAAAGAGGGGAAAGCCCTCAACGAGGTGGGTTGACACAGTGGCTGCAATGATGGGCTCAAGTATAGCAAGAATTTTGCAATTGGCATGGGACTAGGCTGTGTTTTGTTCTATTGTACATAAGGTTGCTATGAATCAGACACGACTCGACAGCACCTAACAACAACAACGACATTTCATTTATATCTGCTCTGATATTTATTCTTTTCTTTCTTTGGGTGACTGTGGACTACTTTTGTTGCTCCTTTTCTATTTGTTTGAGTTGTAGGATTAAGTTATTGATTTTGGCCATTTACTCTTTTTTGATGTTTATTTATTTATTGCTATAAATCCTCCTCTGAGTACTGTTTTTGCTGTGTCCTAAAGGTTTTGGTGTGTTGTATTTTCATTCTCATTTGATTCTAAGAATCTTTTAAGCTCATTTTTCATTTCTTCTACTACTCAATAGTTTTTAAGTAAGGTGTTATTCAGTTTTCATGTATTCAATTTGTACCTTGTTCTTTCTGTTAATTTCTAGTTTTATAGTGTGATGATCAAAGATACTTTGTATTATTTCAGTGATTTTTAATTTATTGAGCCTTGCTTTATGACCTAAAATATAGTTTATTATGGAGAATGATCTATGTGAATTAGAGTAGAATGTGTACAGTACTGCTGTTGGGTGGTGTGTTCTACGTATGGCTATGGGTTTATTTAGATCTTCTGTATCTTTGTTGTTTGGGAGCTCTGGCATTTGACTGCTAACAAAAAGGCTGGTGGTTCAAATCCACCAGCCACCCCTCAGGAGGAAGACTGGGCAATTTACTTCCACAGAGATGCACCTCAGAAACCAAAGAAGGGGTCATTATGAGTCGGAATTGACTCGATGGCAATAAGTTTGGCTTGTTTTTTTGGTATCTCTGTTGAGTTTGTTTCCAGTTGTTCTGTCCATCATTGAAAGTAGTGTGTTAAAAGTTTCTATACAGTCTATTTCTCTTTTCAGTTCTGTTAGTTTGTTTTATGTATTTTGGAGGTCTGTCAGCGGGTGTGTATGATTATGTCCTCTTGGCTGATTGACCCATTAATCATTTTACAATGTCCTTGTTTGTCTCTTAAATGGATTTTGATTTAAAGTCCATTTTATGAGGGACTATTATTGCTACTTCTGCTCTCTTCTGGTTACTGTTTTCTTAATACATTTTTTCCGTTCTTTGATTTTTAACCTATTTATGGCTTGGTGTATAAAGTGAGTCTCTTGTAGGTGACATATTGAAGGGTCACATTTTTTTTTAATCCCTTGGCCAATCTCTGTCTCTTGACTGGTATATTTAAACCATTTACATCCAGTGGTTATTGATAGGTAGAATTTACTGGTGCCATTTTTTTTTTTTTTTTTTATGCTTTTTCTGTGATAATCTTTGTTCTGCCTAATTTTCTGTGCTGGGTTATTTTTGTTTATGACTTTCCTTTTTGGATCCTTCATTTTTACTGATTTTGTATTTATTAGTCTTTTTTTATTTTTCTCTTCTTTATTTTGGTGGGTAGATTTATTAATTTTATTTGTGGTTACTCTGAAAATTATCCTTATCTGTCTAAGTTAAAAATAGTGTATCACAAAACATTGTTTCACCTCCTACTTTGGCAAGTCGTGACTGGGATTTTAAAAGCTTGCAAGCAGCCATCTAGATGCAACGATGGGTCTCTCTTCATCCAGAGCAAAGAAGAATGACGAAAACCAAAGATGTATGGAAACAATTAGTCCTAGCCACTAGTACACCATGCAATCCTCGGCCTATATGACTAGGAGACCAGAAGAACTAGATGGTGC
>NW_006921631.1:13791223-13814464 GCF_000298275.1 Orycteropus afer afer
GCTGTTGCGCTGGGGTAAATTGTAGTCAATGTCATGAGACAAAGTGAATGTTAACTCCTGGATGGAAAGTGAATTTGCTCTGCAAATTTTCACCCTCACCCAAATCAAAAAAAAAAAAAAATAGTGTGTCATATCTTTATATAGCCTGATTTCCTTTCCATATGCAAATTCTAAAACTATATAATTTATTTCCCTTTTTTGTTTTGAAGTTATCATTTACAGATTGACATCCTGGTTCCCTGTTTTCAGTTTTACAGCTTTATTTCACCTTTGAGAATTCTTTATCTGGGTTGGTGTCTGGTGATGCTATGTGTGTCTTAATCTCAGGTTTTTGTCTGATGTTCATTTTCTGTCTGAAGGATTCCCTTCATATTTTTTGTATTTTGGTCTGATTTTTACAAATTCCCTTAATTTTTGTTAATGCTCACTTTAATAAAGTAAATGCACCTTTATAAGCAGCTTCCAAATCAAGAAACAAAGCTTTATGAACACCCTAGAAGCTCCCTTTGCTTATCATTTCAGTTACTACACTTTCCAAGGATAACCACTATCCTGACCTCCAGTAGATAGTTATGTTTGTTTGTAAATACAATCATACAATATGTAATTTTTGTATCTGGCTTCTTTCACCCAACATTGTGTTTGTAGGGGTCATCCATATCAGTGTACATAATTTTAGTTCACTCATTCTCATTGCTCTTTAGTGTTGTTGCTGTTGTTATGTGCCATCGAGTCAGACACGACTCATAGTGACCCCTCCTTGGGTTTTCAAAGCAGTAGCACTACGGAAGTAGATTGTCCACCCTTCCTTCCGAGGAGTGGCTGGTGGGTTTGAACCGCCAGCCTTTTGGTTAGCAGTCAAGTCCCCTAGGCACTATGCTACCAGAGCTCCTGTTTAGTATTATAGCTATAGGCATTTGGTGAATTATCAACTTTGATCTATCTAATACTGCTGGTATGAACATCCCTGTACATGATTTTAATAGACATATCTGCATTTGTATTGAATATGTAGAAATTTAGCAATGGAATTATTGAATTATAGAGGATGGATGCATACAGTATTAGAAAACTCTGACAAATTATCTTCCAAAGTGGCTGTGCAAATTTTACTTGCATATGGGCACTCCATTGCTTCATCCTCTGGGCAGTTGTCATTGTTAGTTGCCATCAGAGCTTTAGTAAATCTCCTCAGATGATTCTAATGTTCAGTCAAGTTTGAAAACAGCTCTCTTAGAAGCTTCATAGAAGCTTCAAACTGTTGATCTAGATTCTCTATTGACATCTACTTGTTTCCCGAGCAGTTACTGTAATCCTTTGCATTTCCCAGCCTGGCTACCATATTGCCATTCTTTAACAGTGGTCACACACATACTACACTGCCACTACCTACGAGTAATAATACAAATATATATATATGTGTGTGTGTGTGTGTGTGTGTTGTTATGTGCCATCGTGTCTGTGTGTGTGTGTGTATATATATATAGGACAATATCAGATATTTCCTCATAAATAGCATCTCTAAGGATCTCCACTCCCATTGATATTTTATTACAACCACTCTGTTTCATGGGTTTATCCTCAAATCTGGGAGCTTTGGTAGTGTAGTGCCTAAGGCACTTGACTGCTAACCAGAGGCTGGAGGTTCAAATCCACCAGCCACTCCTCAGAAGGAAGGTTGGGCAATCTACTTCCGTAGTGATACTGCCTTGGCAACCCAAGGAGGGGTCGCTGTGAGTCGGGTCCGGGTCCGACTCGATAGCACATAACAACAACAACAACATCCTCAAATCTATATAGACTTAGGTCCACACACAGTGTAAATTCTCCAGTAAGCTCAAACTACCCCTTGATCTGCTATCTAAAATTACTCATCAGCTTCCCTGGAGTTTGTCTATCAGTCCTCATATAGGTCCTTTAGAGAAGGACTTTTTTGTATGTTATATTTTAGAAGGACAAAGATACAAGAGTGAGTAAACAATAATTGATCTTTTGAAGACAGCATTAGGTCATGCTCTCTCTGTAGCTTAGCAACCAGACCATGTACATGTGGGAGAAGTGTCACATGGAGACTGTGAATCCCAGAGTTTGAAAACTCAACTTGCAGAAATGAAGAGGAAGGTCAGATAGTGTTCAAACTCCATATAATTAAATTTTGCTTTAATGGTTACATTTCTAGGAAGCACGTTCTTGTTTTGCAACAGCTGGGGACCGATTTGTTTCTCTGAAGTAAATTAGCAAGCAAAAAGGAGTTGTCTTCCTATATTAGAAGGAAAAGGAAAATGATAAACAGAACATCTCACCCCTAAACTTTTCTTCCCTCTAAATTTTTTTTTCAGTGGGAGAACAGATCGCTTTCGTAATAGAGAGAAATAGGATGTTTGAGCTGGAATGATGTGCATGGCCTGAATGGAATTTTGTAGAATCAAAAATATGCCATTAGCAGAGCCTTTTACTTTCAGTGCAAGAATACAATACAGCCACTCTTCACTTATCAACCTGGTCAGGTTCCAAAGACCAGGTCAGTATAAGAAAATCATGACATTGCACCATTACAGAACTGACAGAATATATCATTACAGAACTGCCAAACCACTGAGAATAATGGCCAGTTGTGCTTACTTATTGATCTGTATGGAACAATTTCACATTTTTTCACCACATTAAAGATTTTGCTTCTAGGTATGGCTGGCATCTGTCTTTCCCCTAACCCCCTAGCATCTTCTTACAGAGGCAAAGGCTCTTCAAATTTACTATCTCTGACAGGGATGGAGTACCTACTATGTAAGGTAAGCATGGGCATATCTGTGTTTACTTACTAATCTGTTGTGAACAGTTTCACAAAACCCATGTGCAGCTGTTCACAATGGATTAGTAAGTAAGCACAAGTAAGCTTGTGCTTACCTTATTTATTGCATAACTCACTCCTGATCATGCCCCAAATTGACCACCCAAGTCAACACATAACCTTAACCTCACAGTCAACCTTACTCTTTTCTTGCACTTCAGCATTGGTACAGCCAATTGTACATCATTAATGTGCAAAATAATCGGTATATATTTTTACTATTGTCATAAACGCAAAATATCTGATAACAAGATAGTTGATAAGTGGGGAGTAGGTGTAACGTGTTTACAGTCATATGAACAAATTGAAGGAAGGAACTTACCCTTGACCTCAGAATAAAATGTAAACCCACAGCATTCAAAATCTTCATTGACCTCAGTATAATTGCACTTCCATGCCTCACTACCTTCTTTATTCTACCACACACTGTTTTCCATCATCTACTCACTTTTCCTGAACATGTTATAGGTTTTCATGACTATGTAACTTTTCTATGCTATTCTCTCCCAAATGCCTTTCTCCTCTCGATAACCCTTTTCTAATCCTCTAATCTCAACTTTTCAAAGCCAATTCAAATACCACTTCCTCCATGAAGTCTTCCTTAAGTGTTCCAAGTATTAGCAGGCATTTCTTTCTCTTTGCCTCCATAGTATTTCCTTTACTACATTAGTTTAATACATATTTAATTTGGCCTCAGTTTATGGTTAGCACATGGTGGTGCAGTTTCTAAAGTGCTTACCTGTTAACTAAAAAGTCAGTGGTTCAAACCCACCAGCTTCTCCATGGGAGAAAGATGCGGCAGTCTGCTTCCAAAAAGATTTATAGCCTTGGAAACCCTATGGGGCAGTTCTACTCTGATAGGGTCACTATGTGTAGGAATCAACTGAACAGCAGAGGGTTTGTTTTTGGGGTTTATGGCAGAAGATAAAAAGGATAAAGAACTGGTTTGGCTCTAAGAAATAGTAATGGAAAGTGACTGAGGCAATTCATCTGCCCCATTATCAGGAAATATAGAGGAGAAAATAGACCAAATGTGATTTAATGCGATTTAGATTGTCTTTGTTTTGATTAATTCCTGGAGGAAATAGGGTTCTATGTCTGTAAAATGATTATTTTCTTTGTAGCAGCTGCTGCTAACCAACAACCCCACACGTGCAAGGACTCTCACATGGAGAATGACCTGAGCCTCCTTCACTACCCTCTCACTCCCAGGTAAAAAAAAACAGACACTCAAAGATTCCATGGCCTAAATCCATTTTATTTTATTCCAGAGAAGGATTAGGGCAATAGCCAGAAAATTTCCACTGCATCTGGGTAACTGATACAATTGAGAATTATAGGAGTCAGTAATCGTTCCCTAATCCACTTCCTTGAAGGCATATCTTGTACTCAGCTTCTCTTCCACCTAGCACAGGGTCTTGCTCAAAATTGGGGCCCCAGTGAGTTTTGTTAAATTGTTTATTTACTTATTTGTTGAACATTCCATTTACCTGTGGATTTATTTACTAAATATTCCCCTTCTTCTTTGTCTGTCCAAATTGCACTCATCATTCAAATTATTTTTCCTTCATAAAACCTCTTGCCTGATTCCTAAGATACTTAAAGACAGAGCCCCACAACAATTCTAACTGAGCAAATGGAATGAGGTCTGTGTTCTGATTCTCTCTCCATTTTTGCCTTGTCATTCCTCTGCCTGTCTCTCCCCAACTTTAAGACATGCTGACTGATTAGATCAGTGGGTCTCTTGAGTGGGCATTGGAGCCACCTGAAGAGCACTAGTCCAGCATTTGTGATTCAGCAAGTCTAGTGTCAGATAGGAAAATTTGCATTTCCAAAAAATTCCCAAATGATGTTAATCCTACTGGTTCAGGGACTACCCCTTGAGAACCACTGATTCTGGAGAATCTTGCTAGAACACTAAAATGTGTCAGCATCAGGGCTATGAACTGGTTCATTCCAGTTTGAATCCTGGCTGATGATTTGCATTTTTACTCCAGATACACTGAATCAGAATTTATATTTTAACAAGATCTTTAAGTGATTCTTCTAGATCTCTAAGTGATTCTTATGTATGGTGATTCTTACGTACAATCTTATGTACATACATTCTTATGGATAAGAATCACCAGGGATCTCATTAACATATAGATTCTGATTCAGTATATCTGGGGTGGAAATGCAAATTATCAGCCAAGGGTCAAACCTGAATGAACTGGTTCAAAGTCCTGATCAGCACAACACTTCTTCCCATCTGTCATCTGCTTAGGAAAAATCATAACATCCTAACCCCAAACCTAACCAAGCCTACTGCCATTGAGTAGATTCTGACTCATAGCAACCACCATAGGGTTTCCAAGGCTATAAATCTTTACAGAAGTAGATCTCCTCATCTTCCTCCTGCAGAGCAGCAGCTGGTGGATTTAAACAACCCACCCTCTGGTTAGCAGCCAAATGCTTTACTCACTGTGCCACCAGAGCTCTTAATTGCCCGGATGTTGTTGTTATGTGCCGTTGAGTCAAATCTGACTCATAGTGACTCCTCCTTGGGTTTCCATGGTAGCATAGTGGCTAAGGCACTTCACTGCTAACCAGAAGGCTGGCGGTTCAAACCCACCAGCCACTCCTCGGAAGGAAGATGGGGCAATCTACTTCTGCAGTGATACTGCCTCGGAAACCCAATGAGGGTCCGACTTGACGTCACATAACAACAACAACAACAATCACTACAGAAGTAGATTGCCCAACCTTCCTTCTGAGGAGTGGCTGGTGGGTTTGAATCACTAGCCTTCTGGTTAGCAGTCAAGTGCCTTAGGCACTATGCCACCAGAGCTCCTAATTGCCTGGATAGATTCTAATTTTATTACCACAACATGCAAATTCCTTCCCTGTCTGGATACTGCCTACCTTTAGTCGGCATTCTCCTGGCCTGGCCTCCTATCCCACTCAATACTCTCTAGCTATGCTGTGCTTCTTGTGGTTTCCTGAGCATCTGCAATGTTATTTCAATTTCTTTGCACATGCTGTTACCTCCAGCCAGAATATTCTTTCTTTCCTGTCTGACAAATTCTTTTTTACCCTTTAAAATTGAGCATACACCCATCTTTCCTGATGGTTTCTCTAACCAGCCACTGTTTGCCTCCCCCAAACCTCTTCCTTCTGACCCTTTCACATTTTCACACCTACAGTTAATAGATTTGTCTTCTAAGGTCCACAGGCTTGAGTATCTACCTCCATTTTCACTCAGCACATTATTTTGTAATTATTTGTTTATATGTGACTCTCCCCATACTAAGCGATGAGCTCCTTGGAGACTGGAATAATTTATTAAATTTTTTTGGCATGGACAATAAATGTTAATATGAATGAACATCTGTGGTTTGATAATATCTGAGGTTTAATATGTGTTTTACTGTGCTCTGTTGAAATAAAATGGGAGTGAGGTTGAAGGAGTCACAATGATGAATAGACAAGAGTACTGGTTAGGGGGAACAGTTCTGTCCCATTTGCAAAGCCATTTCATCCCCTTTGTCACACATATCCACACTCTACTGGACTACCCTGGTGACACTAAAAGGCAGTGGGATGAGGGAAGATGTCATTACAAGTTTACTATTTCCAGGTGGTACCCTGGAGTCCTTTCAGTCACCTGGTGGGTAGTAGATCAGGGACACTGCTAAACCAGAATTATTTCATAGAAGTATAGGAACAGATTCATCTCAGTGTTCTCTACTACTCTTAGGGCATTAGGTTCAGTCTGTTCAAAGATCATATAGTTTCCAAGTACCTTAGAATTCCTACCCATTCCTTTCTCCTGAGTTGGCTGGCATCCATGAAGTCAAAGGTAAGCTCTACCATAGCTATTCTGTCTGATTCATTCCTACCACTGGATTCACCAAAGCCCAATGCTCTAGCTGTGTGCTCTGCTGATTCTGTTACACACGGCTCCTTCTTGCAGACAACAAATTGGTTTTCTAGGTAGCACAGCTCAGCATGCACACACTCATGCACTCTCCTACTAGGCCTGGCTCCCCCAGCTTGCTTGAGATGCATTTGGTCCTTTCCTGGGGTCTCCCTCCAGGTTTTCAGGATCAGACTGTTGTCCAGAGTTAATCACTAAGATGGCAGTAACTGGCAGTGACAGAAAGTAGCTGTGGCTCGAGACCATAAATGAGCTCTTTGGGGGATCTTGGGCTTGGCTGTGTAGATTTACATTTCCCAGCATTGGACTGGGGAAGGGGCAGTGGTCAGACACTTCACTTTCTCTTTCCTTTCTCACCTTCCTAAGTCACTGAAGTGCCCTCCACACAGGATACTGTTCTTAAACCAGGCCTCTACAAGTAGGCCAGGAAATGGGGATACATTTTAAAAATCAAGAGTTAGCAGGTGCTTCATTTGCAAAGTCAGGGGAGAGCTCCTTGAAAGCTGATTACCACTGGGATCATGCTGATGTTGGTGAGAATTCAGGAGAAGCAAAGTTGGAGCAGGAAGAGGTCCTTTCCACTTCACAGACATTGAAGAGATCTCTTTTCTTTGCCCGAGGCAGGCAATGAATCCGAGCACTACTCCTGGGGCTGCAAGCTTGTTTGTCTCTGACTCACAGGATGACTGTGATTAAATTTCATTATCTGTTCAGTTTCCAGCTTTAGAGGTTTTTGACTTTAGGTAGGCCGTAAGCTTCAGCTCCACTAACGGTTTTTTGACTAATATGTACTGGCATTGAATCACAGCAGATTTTCACACATTCATAATTACTCTTCTGAAGCAGCACATATTCACTGCTGTCTCCGGTTAAGAGGAGCAACGAGAACAACAATGTCATTTAACTTCTTTCTTCTAAAAGATGGAAGCAATTTGTGACCTAGTTTCTTGAGTACCCAGAACTCCCAGGAGGCTAAAGAAAAGAACATAGCCTTGAAAGAAGTATCAAATGAGGAAATGAGGTCTATCTCCTCAGCCCCCAGGATACCCTTACACTGTGAGCAGGTCTGAAGGGAAGTTTATTCACTGTGCTACGGACAGAGAGAAAGAATTATGCATATAGGAGATTATCATAAATCTTGTTACCACACTGACTTCATTTGTTGTGTAACAGAATCATTTTGGTTTCCAAGCGGCCCCACGTTCCTTATTAGAAGGCTGTCAAACTCATATGTCAGTTTCAAGTGATGGACCCCAAATACTGGATAACAGTGAAATTAAGCCTCCAGAGTACATACAAACCTATTTTAGATTCCGGAAAACTAAGTTAGATAGCTCTTGCTAGGAACACATCAAGCCAGGAGTGAAACAGACAGGAAACTGGATGTCTTGATGATGAATCGAAGAAGCCTAATTGACGGCTTGTGAGATGGGGGTCTACACTCCATATCTACATTGTATAATACCCCACTCCACTTTTAGGCTTAAGTAATTGATTTTCCAAATACCTAGATGCAAATTACATAAATTATGCCTGGGGTCCAGATGTTCTTAATAACCCTTTCCTTTGTTCATATTCCCTTCCCAGTTAAGTCAGCTTCTGACTTAACTGGGCATGGGACTCTTTGATGAAAAACTGGGAACAGAGAGAGAAATTTTGGTTGGAAAAAGAGGGGTAAGGTAGTGGTGGAAAGAGACAGAGGAGATGGTGTGGAATTTTTTCCTACATATCTTCATTCATAAGAGTGAAGACTCTGACCTTGCAATCTCAAAGGCTAACATTTGCTATTTTGTAGTTAAAGGACTTTACTACTGGTAAGGAGGTACTTTAGCAAGACCTAGGCCAATCTTTCCATTGTGCCGAAGGCCTAGAAAGAGGAAGCGACTCAATAGAGGTCATATAGCTCTTAAGTCATGAAACTGAAAATTAGAAAGTTAGAAAATAGTATTCTGGCTTCCAGTAGAGGAGGCTGTGTCTGCTACAGCATTTTTCTATTCTCAGGCAGATTTATACCTAGGATTTAATTGGGACTCTCAGAGGACAGAAAATCCTTCAAGCTTCAATCCAAATACAAAAATATAGGTGGTCAATAAGTGACAGATGAGGAAGAGATACTGGTGTTATGGCTATAATAATACAAACTTAGCATTCATTTGTTGAAATATCTCAATGGGTATTCCGTTAATGCCAGGAGCCTTGTTCTTCGCCAATTCTTTCATTGCAGCTTTGACTTCCTCCTTCAGTACCATTGGTTCTAGATCATATGCCACTTCCTGAAATGGATGAAGATCAACCAGTTCTTTTTAGTACAGTGATTCTGTGTATTCCTGCAATCTTCTGTTGATGTTTCCTCCATCATTCAGTATTTTGCCCATAGAATCTCTCAATATTGCAACTCAAGGCTTAAATTTTGTCTTCAATTCTCTCAGCTTGAAAAATGTTGAGCATGTTCTTCCTTTTTGGTTTTCAAACTCCAGGTCTTTGCACATTTCATTATAGTAATTGGTTTTGTCTGCTCAAGCTGCTCTTTGAAATCTTCTGTTCAGCTCTTTTATCTTGTCATTTCTTCCATTGCCTTTAGCTACTCTCCACTCAAGGGCAAGTTTCAAAGTCTCTTCTGTCATCCATTTTGGTCTTCTTTTCTCATCTTTTTAGTGATCTCTTGAGCTTCCCAATAATGTTGGTGAAATAGCAGCAAAGCCACCTTGAATGTGTGGGCTTGTTTCTGCCCCTCTCCACTCTGTCCCACCTAGTGTGAATGGTTGTATGTTTGTGGACCAACAAGGTGCGCTCATCCTTCATTCTGCATTTAATGTGGGGAGCAACTCCCAACGAGTCTGCTGACTCGTAACGACCCCTCCTTGGGTTTCTGAGGTGGTATCACTATGGAAATAGATTGCCAAGTCTTCTTTCCAAGGAGTGGCTGGTGGATTTGAACCACCAGCCTTCTGTTTAGCAGTCAAATGCTTTAGGCATTACACCACCTGGGTTGAGTTTTATACTCTGACAAGGGTATAAAACAAACAAGTTTGAATCACACGTCTTAGTTAGAACTCTTCATCTTCATGTTTAGTTGATTATGGAATAAAAAAATGCGTAGTTATATATATATATAAAACAAACCAGAATATGTGTGGCCAAACACACACAAAAAGCATTTTGACTCCTACAAACTCCAATGAATGGCAAACATGGTTAGTAAGGTGAAAGCAGAAGCGAAATAACAGAGTGAAGCCAACTAGTTATTTCTGCTTGAGGATGGTCTCACTATTCCCTCTCCACACCAAACCTGTTTCCTGTTGCTAGAACTAATTTGATCCTGGTTGCTATGGAAACGGAGAAAGGAGTTCCTGGAAATGTAGTAACAATTGCTGTCATCTGAAAGGGCAGCTTTTTATTTCAATATCCTCCCATATGTCTGCATTAAGTTGGTGTTAGCAAATGGGTGTCAGAAGTCATTTGCATGCAAATTGCTAAGAGACTAACTTGCAGGCAGTGTTGGGTGTCTTTCTGCTTGTCTGATTTACTAAGGGACAATTTTTCCATTACTTTTTCCAGATTCAAATTCTTTGTTTGTATACTTTGGCTCCTAGGGAAAGGATCCAAATGTTGCCCCTTTGACCAGATACAATCTCAGGCCCCATGTAGGTCAGGCTATGAAGTAAACATTTACATGTGGTTGGAGTGTTTAACTTGATTTCTTATGCTTGACCAACACCTGACAAACATTGGAAACTACATAAGCATCTTCACACAAGAAAATGCTTGTATTTCACATACATTAGCAAGATGAGACAGTCTGCTTCCATAAATATTTACAGCCTTGTAAATCCAAAGGGGTTGCTGAAGTTTTTTTTAAAGTCCCTTGCAAGGGCATCTCTGGGTGGTGCAAATGGTTAACATGCTCAGCTGCTAATTGAAAGGTTAGAAGTTCGAGTCTACCCAGAGGCATCTTGGAAGAAAAACCTGGCAATTGATTTCCAAAAAAATCAGCCATTGAGAAGCCTATGGATCACAGTTATACTCTGACAAACATGGGTCACCATAAGTCAAAGTTGACATGATCCCAACTTGTGGCCACAGGAGAGAGGCTGCTGCTTGCAGGTCTCAAATAACGAACAAAATCAGAATCACAGCCCTGAAGAGGTCTTGTGGAGTCAGGTGATCTTTTGCAGCTGGTCCATGCAGTAGCATTGGCATAACCTAGGAGCTTGTTAGAAATGCAGATTCTCAGGGTCCATCCCTACTAAATTAAAATCTGTACTTTAGCAAGATCCTCAGATGGTTTGTTTACATATCCAAGTTTGAGAAACATCTGTCTGGTTCGACTTCTTAATTTTACAGGTACGATGACTGAGGTCCAAAGAGGAAATGTGACTTGTCCAAGACCTTGCTGAATGTCAGTAATAGAACCAGAACAAAATTCCAGTACCCCTGGAGAGCTAAATTTTTGCCATTGTCTCATGTAACTTCTCAGAAGCTATGGTTGGGACAGGAGTGGTAGATGTAGCATTTATGAATTTTTGGCCCTGTTCCTAGTTTTCTGCCATTCCAAGCACTGTCCCTTCCAATCCCAAATTTGCACATATTGTTGACCCTGGTGTGATTTAATTGACCAGTGTGAACACTAATTTTGGGAGTGCTCCTTTGGCTCATGAGAGTAGCTGTTAAAAGCTCTATTCAAAACTGAAAGAATAGGTGATCTCTAATCTTTGCCTTTCTTATCTCCTCTTCTAAGGCCTCAACAAGGAGCAATTGATTGGTTTCATTGTGATCAGATGCGCTGAGTCCAACACAAGTCCTTTCTAACTCATGATGAACATCCTGACAATGGTTGCTATGTTTGACCCCATTGTTGTAAGCCCTGTGTCAATCCATGTCATTGAGGGTCTCCTTCTTTTTCACTGTCTTCACAACTTACTCCAAAGATGAACACTTTTTCCATTTTCTAAAAGCTGGAAGCAAGGTCTTTTCCTGATAATGATATCAATAAACAAATGAGGACCTACAGGGGACATAAAGAGGTGTCAGATGCTTGCTGCTTTCTCCAGGCCCACAAAGCAGAGCTCTCCCTAGGTGACAGCAAGTCTTGGCCAGTGTCCCAAGTTTCCCATATCAATTAGCTCCGTATGGGGGGAGTAAACAATGAGATTATCCTTGCTCCTCTCTTATCACCTCTAGTTCACCTCAAAACAATAAAGAGTCTATTAAAAAATGACATGAAATCTGCTTCTAGAGACAAGAGATACCTGAGAACATAATAATTTCCTGTAACTCTCAATGCCTGGCATAAGCTGGGAATTCCCCATTTTTACCACCCCACTTCTCTTCACACGGATTTCTATGGTGACTTCTCTAGGCCAGTTAATCATCACATAATTTCCTGCACACAATTCATGAATTCCCAGTCCTCTACTTTTGTTCCAGTCATTGTTTTCTGATCTCTATTGCTGATAGTAAATCACCTCAAAACTTTGTGGCTTAGTACAAGAATCATTTTATTTTATTTCATGATTTTTGGTTGACTGTGCGTAGGTTGGCATTTCTGCTCCACATGGAAACTGCTGGGGCTGCAGTCATCTGATGACTTGTCTGGGTAGGAATATCCAAAGTGGCTAATTCACATGCTGGATGTCAACCAAGGGATGGTGGGAAGCTTGGGTTTACCTAAGATATTGTTGAGTCTCAGTATCTCTCTCTCTCTTTCTCCTCTCTTTCCATTTGGCCTCAGTTGTTCTCTTAAGCAAGATCTATTATTACATGGCATCTCAGAGTTCCCAAAACCACAAAAGCAAAGTTATCACATGTTCTTAAGGTTCAGTCTTTGAATTGGCACAGCATTACTTCTATTGTATTCTGTTGGCTAAAGTGAATAGCAGGAACAACCCAGAGACCAGCAACCACAAGATTCTCACAAAACCCTCTGAGAATGTCCTCTTATATTCTGCTTCTTAATGACTGTCTCTTTACTGCTTCTAAATTAGTTGTTCTTTACTTGGAAGTTAGTTTAAAGAGAGCTTGTCAACCTCCAAAAAGTGTATTTCTACAGAAATTTTTAGGCTTGAGGCATATGCATACTTCCTAAAGATGGAATCCCAAGCTCTCACCAGATTCTCAAAGGGATCTATGACCCAGAGAAGCCTACATCAAAGAATACAGACATCCAAGACACCTTTCCAGGAGTGGGTCACATCTGATTCTACACACTATCAGCTCAACATATATGTGCTGATGTACATTTTTGAGGAATATATTGCATGTATTCATCATAGTGTACCTCCCAAACTAGTTTTGAAATTCCACCACAGTAGAGCCACAACTTTTATTTATTTCAACACTCCTTTAGTTTTTTTATTTTTAAATGAACTTTATTGAAATATAATTTATGTACAGTGAAATACACAAAACTAAAGTGACAGGGGTCAATGCATTTTTTTTTCAGTGTTCCCTCTCCTCCCTTCCCACCCCGGGCAACCAACAAAGAAAGTTTCCCTCCATATATAAACCTTTCTTTGACCCTCCACCACAACGAATTAATACTGTATTTGTCCTTCTGTAAATGACTTATTTCACTCAGCATAATGTCCTCCAAGTTCTTCAATATTATGCAGTGTTTTGCAGACTCTACATTATTCTTTAGTGCTGCATAGCATTCCATTATGTGTATGTACCACAGTTTGGTCATCCACTCTTCCACTGATGGGTCCATAGCTTGTTTCCATCTTTTGCTATTGTAAATAGTGCTGTGATGAACATGAGTGTGCATATATCTGTTCCTGTCCTGGCTCTCACCTCTCCAGGATATATACCCAGTAATGGGATTGCTGGGTCAAATGGTATCTCCAATTCCAGCTTTCTAAGGAATCACCATATTGTTTTCCACAGTGGTTGTATTACTTCACAGCTCCACGAGCAGTGTATGTGAGTCCCAATCTCTTCACATTCTCACCAGGATTTGTTATTTTCTGTGAAGTTGAACCTTGCCATCAGTGCTGGGGTGAGATGGTATCTCGTTGTTGTGATTTGCATCTCTCTAATGGCCAGTGATTGTGAGCATCTCTTCATGTATTAGCTGGCCACATGAATATCCTCCTTGGTGAAGTGTCTATTCATGTCTTCTGCCCATTTTTCAATTGGATTGTTAATTCCTTTGGTGATGAGGCATTGGAGTGTTCTATAAATCTTGGATATAAGTCCCTTGCCAGATATGTAATTATTGGCAAATATGAATTTGTTGCTGTCATTTTTGTTATGTGCTTCTTTGTGGTGTAGATTGCTTTGTTCCATATAATTTTCTATGCTAAGCTTGTTTTGTTTATGAATCATGTTATCACTTCCTTTGTTGCTATTGTTTTAGAATTTGTTAAATATTTGTGCTGGTCTTCTTTTTTATTTTGATGTGAAGGTTTATCATTTTTCTTTGAGGTTATCCTGTGATTTATAGTTTTCTTCCCAAGTGTATAACAGTCTGTTCTATCTTAGAGTTGTCTTGACTTCCCTACCATCTCGAAGTTCTGTAACAACACAGTTTTTTCCTTCATTTTGGTTTGTAGTTGTCCTCAGTTTTCAATTGATGTCTCTCGTTCCTTGTTTACAATCTTGTAGGGTTCTTTACTTTGGATACTTCCATAGCTGGGTTGGTTTCTGGGTTATATCATCATTTGTGTTAATGGTCAATTGTTGTTGGCTGTTGTTGCTTCTCTGTTCAAAGGACTCCCTTTAGCATCCCTTGTAAGGTTGGTCTGGTTTTAACAAACTCCCTTAATTTCTGCTTATCTGGAAATATCCTAATTTCATCATCACATCTGAGGGACAATTTTGCTGGGTACATAATTCTTGGTTGGAAATTTTTCTTTCAGTGTTTTATATATACTATCTCATTGTCTTCTCAGCTGCACAGTTTCTGTCAAGAAATCTGAGCTTACTCTTATTGGTTGCCCCTTTTAGGTAACTTTTCATTTTTCCCATGCTGCTCTCATGATTCTTTCTTTGTCTTTGGTTTTGGAGAGTTTGATGATGATCTGTCTTGTTCTCTTTTAGAGTCTATCCTGTTTGGGGTTTGTTGGACTTCCTGAATGGATATATTCTCATCTTTCATCATATCAGGGAAGTTCTCTTCCAACAAATCTTTGACAGCTTTCTCAGTGATTTTATTTTTCTCTTCCTGTTCTGGAATTTCAATGACACATAGCTTATTCCTTTTGATGATATCCCACATGATCCTTAGGCTTTCTTCATTTTGTATTGATCTCTTTTCTGATGGATCTCTTTCCAAAGAAGTATTCAGGTATTTGTCTTCGATCTCATTAATTCTGTCTTCCATTGCATCAATTCTACTCTTTTGCCCTTTCAATGTGTTATCTATTTCTGACAATTTAGTATTAATCTTCTAGATTTCTATTTGTAGATTTTGAATCATTTCTAATTTTTCATTTATTTTGTCATTTTGTTCTTGTATTTTCTTCTGAAATTCTTCTAGGGTTTTGTCTGTGTTTTCCTTGATCTGTCTCTCAATCCTTTGAAGATACCTAAATATAATTCTTTTGAATTCCTTATCAGAGAGTTCCAGTGCTGCTTCTTCCTCAGTGATGTGTTTTGGGTCTGTATCCTGTCCTTTCTTTCTCCTCCTTTATCTTGCTTCTTTGTGTGGACTGTGATGTTCTGTTGTCTCTGAGGCATTGTGACATTTTTGTGTTTATATTTAATTGGTGATTGTATGTTGGAGTGACTTTCCCATGATTTTTGTTTACTTTGTTTTGTTTGTATCCTATCTACACAAGCAGGGTACTATGCTGTGCTCCTCTGTTCACTAGTTGGCAGCACTTATACACTCACCACCTATCTCCTTTCCTGTTGTCAGCCTCTTGTATGTCCATGCCAACCTTGGCAAACAGAGCCTATTCTTATATCCCTGGAATCTGAATGAGGATGCTATCTCTTTAAAATCCAAAATGGTTGCCACTTTTAAAGATTCAAAATGGCTGCACCCTCAGTCACTTTAAATATCCAAAATGGCCACCACTTATAAACATTCAAAATGGCTGTGCCCTTGGTCACTTTAAATATCCAAAATGGACACTGCTTGTAAACTTTCAAAATGGTTGTGCCCTCAGTCACTTTAAATATCCAAAATGTCTGCCACCTATAAACATTCAATCTGGCTGCACCCTCAATGACTTAAATATCCAAAATGGCTGCCACAGGTAAACAATCAAAATGGCTGCACCTTCCAGAAAGCGGAAAGTCAATAGCTCAGGTTATCTCCCTCTTTGCTGTTTCCCTTCCTAGTCATAGGCCACCAGAGCAGTTGTCCCTGCAGCCCTTGGTGATCAGGGCTGATCTTTAGGTCAATTCTCAGGTCTCAACACTACTTGGAAATATTCTGGCTGTTGGTCCTGTCAGAGTAACTGACAGTCCACAGTTCCAACTATCTCTGTACTCATTGCTTTTGTTCAGGTTTTTCCACTAGTTCATGCCTAATCCACTTCTGTATAGTTCCTTTCAAATCTCAGAGCTCCAGGGTTATCTTCTATTTCTCTGTCAATTGGTTTTTCATTTCTTTGTTGAAGAGGGTCTATGTCGCTTCTCTGCCTATTCCTCCATCTTACTGGGAGTCTCAACACTCCCATAGTTTTTAGCATGGTCTTAAATAATAGATCCTCCATACAGGATGTAGGCTGACTTCATGGAAGGATTTATATATGTTTTGATAAAAAGAAGAACATTAATATAACAATAGCTATTAGTGGTATGATTCTTCTTATATATTTGCATCTTCCTCTTCAGTGTAAAAAGGCTTTGTTTATCTTATTTAATATTTATATAATTTGATTCTACAAGTTTAGTGTGGCAGATGTTATCATAATGTTATTTTTCACTGAGGGAATTGAGGTTTGTGTAACCTCTCCCAAGGAATTAGAACTATTTAGACAAGGAATCAGGGAAGAAATCCAGTTCTCTTGATTTCCACTCTTCCAGGTTGTGCAGCATGAGGCTTTATGATGATGAACAGAAGGGGTAACATGTCAGATGGTATAAGAGCAAGAAGAAAAGGAATTTGGATATAGGGAACACAGAGATGATTTTGTAAGGTTACAAATGGAAAACATATTTTAGTCTTACTGAGAAAACAAAGATGATAGTGTATGAGAAGATATCTCACTTCCCATCCTGGGTCAGCTATTTTCTGGCTATGAGGCCTTGGGGCTGTCACTTCAGCTCTTTGTGCTCCAGTGTCTTATCAATTGAAGCAATGGAATAAACTAGAATAGCAGTTTCTACACTGATGGAACATCAGAATCACAGAAGGAACTTCTCAAAATATATATTGCCAGGCCCTGCTTCAGAGATATTGAGTGTAAAATAACAATCTATATTTTTAAAAGACTCTAGGGGATTCTAATGATCATTCATGTTTGGGAATTGTTGGACTAGGTAATTTCTAAGATCTCCTCCCAGCCCCATTCTATTATCATGAGAGATGTAGAAACCTAGATATGGTAAAGAGTTGCTTGTTGTTCACCAAACCCATTTCCATGTCCTCTTGGGCACATAGCTGTAAATCTTTATTTTCCAGCTTCCCAGCCTTATCTTCACTTAGATGTGGCCACACTACTGAATTTTGGCCAAGGAAATTTGGACAGAAGTGATATATGTCCATCCCTGGTCAACAAAACATTACTAAGCCACCTTGTACTTTCTCTTTCTCCCATCTGTCTGTGCCCAGGGCAACTCTGGAAGCTGTGTGTTTAAAGAAGACAAAAGCTCTATCATTCTGGGTTCCTTAGTGATTCATGGAAAGAAGTCTTTCTCCCATCAACTGGGATTTTACATTAATGAAAAATAAATATCTATTTATTAAACGACTGAAAATTTGGGATTTATGAATTATAGCACCTAGTATTACCATAACTAATACACAAGAATATCCTAATTTAACCAAATGTTCCTTAGTAAATGATGCTTCCATGGTCCAAATAAGGGAGAATTTTATAATAGAAAAGTATACAATGGAAAACTCATTATTTAAAACAGGACTTCAAACTAGTTCAGTAATGGTCAATGACGCAAAACCAGAACAGAAATAAATTTTTTAAATTTGGGTGATCTGAAACGTGAACAGAATGGAAAAATTTATGGTGTGCAGCCTCAGAAAGGCCATAATAAGCCCTTCCAGGAGCCTGATATGTGACACTGGATCATTGCCAGGACTATGGAGAGAAAAACACATTCAAAGCTACATGGTTGGCCACTGTCTTTGAGCTGGGGACCACTGTTTTTGATTCAGTCAATTGAGAGATTTGATTACTATGTAACATGCACGCTGCCATGGTTTTGTAAGAAGGACATTAAATTTCTAGCAGGGCTTTGACCCATGGTTTTTCTCACTTCGGTTAGCATTCCAGTTTGCCCACATTTTAATAATGTGGGTCCATTCTGGTGTCGCTTTATTGACCATGACTAAACTGGCCTAAGCTGGTTGAAAGCTCTGATTTAAAACACCTGCTCTGGTATCACATCAGAAGCCTAGAGTTAGTCTCTGGATTCCCTACACATCCAGTAATAGCCATGTTTTGCTGTTTTTATCACATGGCTGAGTTCCCCTCACTGAATTTCTTTCTATGTTGCTTACATTCTGCTTTAATCCTCTTCAGGGCTGGAAACCTGGCCAATCCTATTATTTAGTCCCCTAGCCAATTGGCTAGGTCTCTAAGTCTTTCCTTCATGGGATTCTCCTACTGCCTCTGTCACTAGCCACTTTTTGGAGTCATGAATCAACTCAGGTGGATTTCTAATCCAAACTAAATGTCATTACCCCACCCCCAGAGGCTATGTACTGAAGTTGGATTCTCATATATTTCCCTTTCTTATCAATTTGGTTGGAGTCCCTGGGTGGAGCAAATGGCTACTTAGCTATAAGGTTGCTGGTTAAAAAACTACTTAGAGGTACCTCAGGAGAGAGGCCTGGTGATCTACTTCTGAAAAGTCACAGCCTTGAAAACCCTATGAAGCAGTTCTACTGTGCACACATGATGTCACCATGAGTCAGAATCAACTTGACGCTAACTTACATCATCAATGTAATTGGGTATTATACACTCCTACTTGACGGCACATAACAACAACAACAACAAATGTGACCGAAGGTCAGTAACATAGCCTTTTGGACATTATAATTTGAAACAATGGGCTTGCCTCAGGGATCCCAATTCTACCACCAGATATAGTCTTCACTGTGGGGGTTGATTTGATGTGGCCTAAGCCAGTGGTCTTTGAAGTTTAGCATCATAATGGCTTGGAGTGTTATTAAAACACAGATCATAGGCCTACCATAAGAGTTTCTGATTCAGTAGATGGGGACAGAGAATTTGCATTTCTAATAAGTTCCTACTTCATGCTGTTGCTGCTGGTCTGGTCTAAAGACCATACGTTGAGAGTCCCTGGTTTAACCTACGGTTATTAAATAAATAAATAAATAAATAAACAAACCGACTCCCTGCCAACGAGTTGGATCAGATTCATAGTGACCCCTCCTTGGGTTTCTGAGGAGGTATCTCTACAGAAGTAGATTGCCCAATCTTCCCTCTGAGGAGGGCTGGTGGGTTGGAACTGCCTGCCTTCTGGTGAGCAGCCATTAAATGCCTTAGGCCCTATGCCACCAGAGCTCATATAGAATATTAAAAACTTCTCTGAGTCTACTATCTCCATTTATATTTTGTTGAGTGATGACCAGCATACTGTGGTCATTCATTACAATTTTGTACTTCTTATGCCCAGAAGAGAATGGTTAGGAACCCCTCTTTCATCCCAGCCAAACACACACACAAGCACCAATACATACTTCTCTCCCATCTTAACTGGAGGACAGAGTCCTGGCAGTCAGATTCCACATCTGTCCTCCACTTTTTACTGCTTTTAGAGACCTGGTATGCGAGAGTCAAGAGGAAAGGTCAATAAAGGAAAAGTCAATAAAGTGGGCCTTATGGAATTGGGAAATGAGTGTATATGTTGTCTACTTAACTCTAACAGGAAATAGTTGACCACATCAGAATTTGAAACTATGTTCATATAAGATTGTTTAGATCTTAATAGTAATTTAATACAAAAAAAAAAAAAAAAAAGAGCAAATTTGCTTAAATCTTCTATCCAAACTTACTTACTTTCCTGGAAACTATCTCACTACCAATTTTGCCGAAGAGCTTGGGTCCTCTTTATTTCTTAATAAGGAGATATAGTTTCTCCCTTCCCATCCTTCTGGAATTGGGTTTTGTACAATGCCTATCTCTGAATTCAGAGAATTTCCCAAAAGATAGAAGCATCCCAGAGGGAGTGAGCACTTATTTGGGGCTAGTGGACTGGTGCATTCTGTATAAATGAAAAGGAAGACACAAAATGTGCCTCATGACATGGCATTATAGAACTTTTCCTTTTCAGCTTTAAGGTCATCTCTTAGTGCACAAAAGGTGCTTTGGGGCACTTATTGTGCATTGGCCCTTCAAAGGCTCAGACTATTATGTGATTGTAGAAAGCATTTATCATTTGCATTGGAAAGGTTAATGTATTCTTCCCAAATATAAGCTTCTGCTTATGCAAAAACATCTTTCTCATATTAGCCCTGCCAGAGATCTGGCCCAAACTTGCTTTGAAAAATGATGGTCTCTGGTAGATATTAAAGGATTTCTGAGACAGATTATACTCTTGTTAATGCAACAGGAAAGTGTCTTCTGTAGTCAAAATCATCTGGAAGTGAATTGATCTTTATCAGATAGAACATTTAGATTCCTATTAAATATTCTTGCACAGTTACGGAAATGGCAATTCTCTTAGAAAATTATGCAGGCAGGGGCTCTTTCCCCTTGTATGTAGGGCATCTAAGAGAGTAGGAGGACTGTCAGACTTGCAGGATTTCTTGTTAACACTGATGCTTGTTAGCATCAGTCAGCTCAAGATGATCCGTGGGCCTTCACTCCAACAGAGTGAATAACAGTCATTAATAGCAGTCATTAATAACAGTCAAGGATGGAGAGAGGGGGCAGAGCAGTCTGGCACACTTTCCAGATGAGGAAATAAATAGAGGCATGCTGGAAAAGAGATGACTCTAAAATATCAGAGTTGCAATTTAAGACAGAGCCAATTTCCCACAACTTTCATCAGTTATTTCTGACAGTAAGAATTTGAGAATATAGCATGGTAGTGGCATGTAGTCAAATCCCCTCACTTGACAAAATAGGAAATGCAGATCCTGCAGAGATTCACTCACAGCATCTAAAACATACAGATAGTTAGAAGTAGAGTCTGGACTCAACCTAAGTGCCTTGACTCTTAGTCTAGTGCTCAATTCACACCTGTTTCTCTGGCCTTGAAAAATTATCACTGAAAAAGTATTCTGAATCAAGAGAAGGCTGATTTTATAATCAAACACATACCCTCATGGTATAACTTAAAGGAGAAAGCTAGATATAACCACTGTCCAAAATATCTACCCTAGTGCTCATTAGTTTATCATTGGAGTTTTACTCTTTTGGTCTCCAGGCCTTTTTGCCCTCAAGTTTCTCTCTGCCAAACTTCTGGGAGAACTAAATCATTTTTTACCTTATATCTTTGCCAATTGTCAGCTGAAGGAGCTAACTTGTGACCACTTGGGGCCCAATGAGAACCAAAAGGAAAAATTAGGTGTTGTTGTAATTTGCCATTGACTCACTTCTGACTCATAGTGACCTTATGTATAACAGAAGAAAACATTGCCCACTCCTATACCATCTCCATGATTTTTGATATTTTTGAGCCCACTGTTGAGGCTATTGTCTCAATAAATCACACTGAGGTTTCCCAACCAACCTTTCTCCAAGGTCTATAGTCCTTTTCTCCCTCTGCCAGAACCTACTCCTCTGAGAAGCCTGGAATCCTCAGCAAAAGCCTGATTTCCATTGGCTTTATTTGCTTTTGCTCTGAGCTGGTTGCCCACTGAGCAGGTTTTCTGTAGGAAGCGAGTCATGAATCCCTGGTTCAAGATCAGAAACTTTTTAGGATGTGGGGGTCCCTCAATAGGACATACAGTTGATGCTTCTTTACCCCTACACATTCACACTCTTTGAAGTGGTTAAATGATTATCAGAGAGACCAAAGGAAAACATTTATTACTAAGAGATAGTATGAGGTATGAGTGGAAGGAGAAGGGCAGTCCTTGGCAAGGGGAATGTGGGAGAGGGTATTTATAGACAGAGGATATATTTCTTTCATGTCCACTTTACTACTAAGGAGCTCTGGTAGCACAGTGCCTAAGGCATCTAATTGTTAACCAGAAGATTGGTTGTTCAAACCCACCAGCCACTCCGTGGAAGCAAGACTTGGTAAGCTACTGCCATAAAGATTTACCTCCTCAAAAACCCAATGGGGGTCACTATGAGTCAAAATTGACTAGACAGCAATGGGTTTGGATTTTTACTACCAGTCATCTTCTCCCTAGCTGGATGCTTTCCTATAACCAGTAGCAAAAGAATCCCATCAAGTCACTGCTCTGAGTATCATCCATTTGGCTTTGTGCTAGATTTGCTGGGCTCATGAGTGCTCACACATTTCCATGATGGATCAGGAGTTAGGGAGACCTTTCTTCTTTCTGCTTAAGTCCCACCCATTCTGAGCATTGAGATAATGGAGTAATAGACAGTGGCAGATAATAAACTTGAACACAGAAAGGAAGACCTGAATTCAAGTTGGGAGTCTTCAACCTACCAACTAAGTGCTCTTACTCTTGTACTTCCTTCAGCTAATACTTGTAAGTGCTTACTATGTGGGAGTCATTGTTCTTGATACTATTATCCAAATCTCCAACTCTCTGTTTCTCATGTGTAAAATGAAAATCATTTGTCCTTTTACTACTGCTTTGTAGGACTGTGTGAGGATTAACTAAAGTAACATGTAAGGTTCTGATTAATAGTGGTTATTATTGTTAGGTGCCATTGAGTTAATTTTTGACTCATAGATACCCTATGTAGAGTTGAAGTGACCCATAGAGTTTCCTAGGCTATAATCTTTGTGGACACAGATCACCAGTTATCCTCTGGCAGAGTGGCTAGCTGGATTCAAGCTGTCAAACTTTCAGTTAGCAACTGAATGCTTAACTGTTGCACCACCAGGGCTCCTTCCAATCAATAGTAGGCACATAACAAGTGATAGATAAGATTATTGTTATTTTAGTTGTACATGTTATTTCACTTTTAAAAGTAAAATGTGTTCTTCAACCATCACCCTTATCCATTCCAAAATTATACCATCACCTTTAACAGGAATTTACTGTCCCCTATGGCTTATTACTGAAGATAATTCAGAAACGTTTGCAGCAGTATATTGATAGAGAACTTCCAGAGGTTCAAGCCGGATTCAGAAGAGGATGTGGAACAAGGGATATCATAGCTGTTGTCAGATGGATCTTGGCTCAAGGCAAAGAATACCAGAAAGATGTTTACTTGTGTTT